>NC_084754.1:37127912-37297912 GCF_033978785.1 Entelurus aequoreus | reverse complement strand
ACAACACCCAGAAACGCCGCCGGCTTCGCTGGGCCCGAGCTCATCTAAGATGGACTGATGCAAAGTGGAAAAGTGTTTTGTGGTCTGACGAGCCCACATTTAAAATTGTTTTTGGAAACTGTGGATGTAGTGTCCTTCGGACCAAAGAGGAAAAGAACCATCCGGATTGTTAAAGGTGCAAAGTTCAGTTTGAACATTAAATATCTTGTCTTTGCAGTCTATTCAATTGAATAAAAGTTGAAAAGGATTTGCAAATCATTGTATTCTGTTTTTATTTAAGAATTACACAACGTGCCGACTTCACTAGTTTTGGGTTTTGTATATGTTCACTCTCTGTCTACAACACAGGTGTCAAACTCAAGGCCCAGGGGCCAGATGTAGCGCACCACTTAATTTTCTTTGGCCCTCTAAAGCCTGGAAATAATATATTTCAATAAAGTACTGTAACTTTTCTTGCTAAATGCATTCTTTCTTTCTATTTTGGGAGAAAAAAAATATTTGTACTCCATGTAACTTGAATATTGTCTAATTATGCAAAAATATATGATCAAACATTCAAACCATTTTTTTAAAATAGAAAAAAATACTAAAAGTAATGATTTTAAAGCAAGTTATCCATCAAATATACAGTGGTTTTTACAGCATTTTCCTCTAAATAAAAAAACAGTACTTTTTTTACTGTAATAAACTTTGGTGCCGTTTTGGCATTTACAGTAATACACCAAAAATATACAGTTGTTGATTTGCGGTGAAAAACAAACAAACTGGCAGCTCAGGTGTCAAAATGTTACTGTAAAATTGCAGGTTTTTTATTTACAGTAACAAAAACAGATGTACCGTATTTTTTGGACTATAAGGCGCACTTGAAATTACTTTTTCTTTCAAAACTGGACAGTGCGCCTTATAACACGGTGCGCCTAATGTAAGGAATAAGTTTGGTTGAGCTTACCCACATCGAAACTATTTTATTTGGTACATCGTGTAATGATAAGTGTGACCAGTAGATGGCAGTCAAACATAAGAGATAAGTGCAGGCTGCACTATGATGGCAATACGACACAAGTTAACAACACCAGTATTTTAAATGTTCCATTGAAAATATAGAACATTACACACGGCGTTCAAAAATCTATCAAAATGTTTTAGTACGACTTTGGTAAGCTATGAAGCCGCACCGCTTGAAGGATAGTCGGCCCATTAAACATACGAGTATTATTATGGTGTGTGTATAAGGTAAGACATATTATCTGGCGTTTTGTTTCGCCATATTATGCACAAGCAACTTTTCTTACCTTCTGGTACCTGCTTATCTGTATTTGGGATCTGTATAAGTCCTGAAAAATTGTGGGCTTCTGCGCCAACGCCGTAGTCGATAAGCTTCTTCTTTTTCTCTATCTTCTTGTTATGTGACATTCATCATCCGCTGTTGCCATTTCTAATGCAAAGTAGTGTAAAGTTCTTACTTATATCTGTCAGTAAACTCGCCATGAAAGTGCTAAAACATACCGGTATAGTGAGTTTACATTATTCACCCAAGGAACTTAGAGTTCCGTTTTTCACAAGACACATTTCCTGTGTTGTTGTTTACGGATGAGGAGATGCTGCTCCGTTATTGATTGAAGTAAAGTCTGAATGTCATTAAAACAGTTAGCTCCATCTTTTGACACTTCTTCCACCCCCGTCCTTGCACGCTACACCGCTACAACAAAGATGACGGGGAGAAGACGGCTTGAAGATGGTCTGTAAAACATAATCTATGCAACATTTTGAGCAAAGAACCACCATTACATGTTACGCAGACCACAAGGGAAAACAATAAAAAATAATATGACTCCTTTAATGCACCCTATAATCCGGTGCGCCTAATATATGAAAAAAGATCAAAAATAGACCATTCATCGGCAGTGCGCCTTATAATCTGGTGCGCCCTATGGTCCGGAAAATACGGTACATTTTACAGTAAAATTCTGGCAACTGAGCTACCTTTTTTTTTTGTTATCATAAAAACAGCAGTACGTTTTTTCCATTTACAGTAATATACACTACATTTTTAGGTAAAATTATTGCAACTTACTATATATTTTTTTAACATTTTAGTTTAAAAAAAATCTACTAATAAAATGCAGAAAAAAATGTTGTAGTAATAGTATTCACTGTTAGAAGCGGGCCGAACATAACTGCGATGTGGCCCTAAGTGAAAACGACTTTGACAGCTGTTGTCTACAACATGTAGAAAGAGATGAAAACATTCATATGGGTCTCACTATGTTTACACACTGTGTCTGTGACATGCTTCAGTTAAAATACACCCAAACCCTCTCTAGAAACAGCCCCGTCTCATGCAAACATGCAGACGAAGAAACGCGATCAAAACCCTTCATTTGGGCTGAGTTTAAAAGTCATGCATATTTTCTCTCAATGCCAACAAGCTTTGCTGTGTGGAAATGGTGCAGCTCCTCCATAAACATTCTACTCCTTTTCAGGAAGGAGGACACATTCCAATAAAGTATGTATTTACAGCAGTAGCATGTCTCATATTATGCATCCCCTATTAAACACTTCTTAAAAGAGATGCTTCAATCCAATTACCCCATGCACACTTTAAAGCCCCTCTAAACAGCCCTGTTCAGAGCAGCCTGTTTTATGGCTGATTGTCATGTCTCTTGCAAACATGCAGAAAGAAAACAAACAAAAAAACTCATTCGGGGTGAACTCCACAGTGCTGTGATTTGTTTTACTTCTCTCAAAGTCCAGGAAAATGGTGCAGCTCCTCCATAAACATTTTTGTCGTCAATTTATCAGGAGTTGGCATGAATTCCATCGAAATGGACATATATTGCAGTTTTCCCACAGTTCCTAGGTTTCTTAACATATATGTGACATGCTTCAGTCAAAATACCCCAGGCACACTTACAGTAAAACCTTTCTAAACAGCCCTGTTCAGAGCAGCCTGTTTTAGGGGTGGTTGTCAAGTCTCTAAAAAAATGTAGAAATTAAACAAACAAAAAAATGAATTTGGGGTGATTTATGTTAATTCTCCCAAAGTCTAAGGGAATGGTGCAGCTCCTTTATAAACACATTTTTCTAGTATTTTTTTTAGAGTTAGCATTAAATTCCACCAAATGGAAAATATTATGCAGTTTTTCCCACAGTTCCTAGGTTTCTTAATAACATATATGACATGCGACTGTCGAAATATGCCAAGCACACTTAAAACCTCTTCTAAGCAGCCCTGTTCAGAGCAGCCTGTTTTAGGGGTGGTCGTCAAGTCTCTCGAAAACATGTAGAAATTAAAAAAACAATAAAAATAATTTGAGTTGATTTATGTTAATTCTCCCAAAGTCTAAGGCAATGGTGCAGCTCCTTTATAAACATATTTTTGTAGTATTTTTTTGGGGAATTAGCATAAAATTCTATCAAATGGGAAATATTATGCAGTTTTTCTACATTTCCTAGGTTTCTTAATAACATATATGACACGGGTCAATCAAAATACCCCAAGCACACTTAAAACCTCTTCTAAACAGCTCTGTTCAGAGCAGCCTGTTTTAGGGGTGGTTGTCAAGTCTCTAAAAAAATGTAGAAACTAAACAAACAAAAAAACGAATTTGGGGTGATTTATGTTAATTCTCCCAAAGTCTAAGGGAATGGTGCAGCTCCTTTGTAAACATGTTTTTGGAGTATTTTTTTGGAGTTAGCATAAAATTCCACCAAATGGAAAATATTATGCAGTTTTCCCCACAGTTCCTAGGTTTCTTAATAACATATATGACATGCGACAGTCAAAATACCCCAAGCACACTTAAAACCTCTTCTAAACAGCCCTGTTCAGAGCAGCCTGTTTTAGGGGTGGTTGTCAAGTCTCTCGAAAACATGTAGAAATTAAACAAAAACAAAAAAAAACGAATTTAGGTTGATTTATGTTAATTCTCCCAAAGTCTAAGGGAATGGTGCAGCTCCATTATAAACATGTTTTTGGAGTATTTTTTTGGAGTTAACATAAAATTCCACCAAATGGAAAATATTATGCAGTTTTCCCCACAGTTCCTAGGTTTCTTAATAACATATATGACATGCGACAGTCAAAATACCCCAAGCACACTTAAAACCTCTTCTAAATAGTCCAGTTCAGAGCAGCCTGTTTTAGGGGTGGTTGTCAAGTCTCTCAAAAACATGTAGAAATTAAACAAAAACAAAAAAACACATTTGGGTTGATTTATGTTAATTCTCCCAAAGTCTAAGGGAATGGTGCAGCTCCATTATAAACACATTTTTCTAGTATTTTTTTTAGAGTTAGCATTAAATTCCACCAAATGGAAAATATTATGCAGTTTTTCCCACAGTTCCTAGGTTTCTTAATAACATATATGACATGCGACAGTCGAAATATGCCAAGCACACTTAAAACCTCTTCTAAATAGTCCAGTTCAGAGCAGCCTGTTTTAGGGGTGGTTGTCAAGTCTCTCGAAAACATGTAGAAATTAAAAAAACAATAACAATAATTTGAGTTGATTTATGTTAATTCTCCCAAAGTCTAAGGGAATGGTGCAGCTCCTTTATAAACATATTTTTGTAGTATTTTTTTTGGGAATTTGCATAAAATTCAATCAAATGGGAAATATTATGCAGTTTTTCTACATTTCCTAGGTTTCTTAATAACATATATGACACGGGTCAGTCAAAATACCCCAAGCACACTTAAAACCTCTTCTAAACAGCCCTGTTCAGAGCAGCCTGTTTTAGGGGTGGTCGTCAAGTCTCTAAAAAAATGTAGAAATTAAACAAACAAAAAAACGAATTTGGGGTGATTTATGTTAATTCTCCCAAAGTCTAAGGGAATGGTGCATCTACTTTATAAACATGTTTTTGGAGTATTTTTTTGGAGTTAGCATAAAATTCCACCAAATGGAAAACATTATGCAGTTTTCCCCACAGTTCCTAGGTTTCTTAACACATATTACATGCAACAGTCAAAATACCCCAAGCACACTTAAAACCTCTTCTAAATGGCCATGTTCAGAGCAGCCTGTTTTAGGGGTGGTTGTCAAGTCTCTCGAAAACATGTAGAAATTAAACAAAAACCAAAAAAAACTAATTTAGGTTGATTTATGTTAATTCTCCCAAAGTCTAAGGGAATGGTGCAGCTCCATTATAAACATATTTTTGGAGTATTTTTTTGGAGTTAGCATAAAATTCCACCAAATGGAAAATATTATGCAGTTTTTCCCACAGTTCCTAGGTTTCTTAATAACATATATGACATGCGACAGTCGAAATATGCCAAGCACACTTAAAACCTCTTCTAAATGGCCATGTTCAGAGCAGCCTGTTTTAGGGGTGGTTGTCAAGTCTCTCGAAAACATGTAGAAATTAAAAAAACAATCAAAATAATTTGAGTTGATTTATGTTAATTCTCCCAAAGTTTAAGGGAATGGTGCAGCTCCTTTATAAACATATTTTTGTAGTATTTTTTTTGGGAATTCGCATAAAATTCAATCAAATGGGAAATATTATGCAGTTTTTCTACATTTCCTAGGTTTCTTAATAACATATATGACACGGGTCAGTCAAAATACCCCAAGCACACTTAAAACCCCCTCTAAACAGCCCTGTTCAGAGCAGCCTGTTTTAGGGGTGGTTGTCAAGTCTCTAAAAAAATGTAGAAATTAAACAAACAAAAAAACGAATTTGGGGTGATTTATGTTAATTCTCCCAATGTCTAAGGGAATGGTGCAGCTCCATTATAAACATGTTTTTGGAGTATTTTTTTGGAGTTAGCATAAAATTCCACCAAATGGAAAATATTATGCAGTTTTTCCCACAGTTCCTAGGTTTCTTAATAACATATATGACATGCAACAGTCAAAATACCCCAAGCACACTTAAAACCTCTTCTAAATGGCCATGTTCAGAGCAGCCTGTTTTAGGGGTGGTCGTCAAGTCTCTCGAAAACATGTAGAAATTAAACAAAAACAAAAAAAAAACGAATTTAGGTTGATTTATGTTAATTCTCCCAAAGTCTAAGGGAATGGTGCAGCTCCATTATAAACATGTTTTTGGAGTATTTTTTTGGAGTTAGCATAAAATTCCACCAAATGGAAAATATTATGCAGTTTTTCCCACAGTTCCTAGGTTTCTTAATAACATATATGACATGTGACAGTCAAACTATGCCAAGCACACTTAAAACCTCTTCTAAACAGCCCTGTTCAGAGCAGCCTGTTTTAGGGGTGGTCGTCAAGTCTCTAAAAAAATGTAGAAACTAAACAAACAAAAAAACGAATTTGGGGTGATTTATGTTAATTCTCCCAATGTCTAAGGGAATGGTGCAGCTCCATTATAAACATGTTTTTGGAGTATATTTTGGAGTTAGCATGAAATTCCACCAAATGGAAAATATTATGCAGTTTTTCCCACAGTTCCTAGGTTTCTTAATAACATATATGACATGCGACAGTCAAAATAGCCCAAGCACACTTAAAACCTCTTCTAAATAGTCCAGTTCAGAGCAGCCTGTTTTAGGGGTGGTTGTCAAGTCTCTCGAAAACATGTAGAAATTAAACAAAAACAAAAAAAAACGAATTTAGGTTGATTTATGTTAATTCTCCCAAAGTCTAAGGGAATGGTGCAGCTCCATTATAAACATGTTTTTGGAGTATTTTTTTGGAGTTAGCATAAAATTCCACCAAATGGAAAATATTATGCAGTTTTTCTACATTTCCTAGGTTTCTTAATAACATATATGACACGGGTCAATCAAAATACCCCAAGCACACTTAAAACCTCTTCTAA
The DNA here is from genome assembly GCF_033978785.1 of Entelurus aequoreus. Classification (NCBI taxonomy): domain Eukaryota; kingdom Metazoa; phylum Chordata; class Actinopteri; order Syngnathiformes; family Syngnathidae; genus Entelurus; species Entelurus aequoreus. Next base: position 37,291,120 of record NC_084754.1, on the reverse strand, counting down.
ACAGCCCTGTTCAGAGCAGCCTGTTTTAGGGGTGGTTGTCAAGTCTCTCAGAAAACATGTAGAAATTAAACAAAAACAAAAAAACACATTTGGGTTGATTTATGTTAATTCTCCCAAAGTCTAAGGGAATGGTGCAGCTCCATTATAAACATGTTTTTGGAGTATTTTTTTGGAGTTAGCATAAAATTCCACCAAATGGGAAATATTATGCAGTATTTTCCCACAGTTCCTAGGTTTCTTAATAACATATATGACATGTGACAGTCAAAATACCCCAAGCACACTTAAAACCTCTTCTAAATAGTCCAGTTCAGAGCAGCCTGTTTTAGGGGTGGTTGTCAAGTCTCTCAGAAAACATGTAGAAATTAAACAAAAACAAAAAAACACATTTGGGTTGATTTATGTTAATTCTCCCAAAGTCTAAGGGAATGGTGCAGCTCCTTTATAAACACATTTTTCTAGTATTTTTTTTAGAGTTAGCATTAAATTCCACCAAATGGAAAATATTATGCAGTTTTTCCCAAAGTTCCTAGGTTTCTTAATAACATATATGACATGCGACAGTCGAAATATGCCAAGCACACTTAAAACCCCCTCTAAACAGCCCTGTTCAGAGCAGCCTGTTTTAGGGGTGGTTGTCAAGTCTTTCGAAAACATGTAGAAATTAAAAATACAATAAAAATAATTTGAGTTGATTTATGTTAATTCTCCCAAAGTCTAAGGGAATGGTGCAGCTCCTTTATAAACATATTTTTGTAGTATTTTTTTTGGGAATTCGCATAAAATTCAATCCAATGGGAAATATTATGCAGTTTCTTAATAACATATATGACACGGGTCAGTCAAAATACCCCAAGCACACTTAAAACCTCTTCTAAACAGCCCTGTTCAGAGCAGCTTGTTTTAGGGGTGGTCGTCAAGTCTCTAAAAAAATGTAGAAATTAAACAAACAAAAAAACGAATTTGGGGTGATTTATGTTAATTCTCCCAAAGTCTAAGGGAATGGTGCAGCTCCTTTATAAACATATTTTTGGAGTATTTTTTTGGAGTTAGCATAAAATTCCACCAAATGGAAAATATTATGCAGTTTTCCCCACAGTTCCTAGGTTTCTTAATAACACATATTACATGCAACAGTCAAAATACCCCAAGCACACTTAAAACCTCTTCTAAACAGCCCTGTTCAGAGCAGCCTGTTTTAGGGGTGGTTGTCAAGTCTCTCGAAAACATGTAGAAATTAAACAAAAACAAAAAAAAAACGAATTTAGGTTGATTTATGTTAATTCTCCCAAAGTCTAAGGGAATGGTGCAGCTCCATTATAAACATGTTTTTGGAGTCTTTTTTTGGAGTTAGCATAAAATCCCACCAAATGGAAAATATCATGCAGTTTTTCCCACAGTTCCTAGGTTTCTTAATAACATATATGACATGCGACAGTCAAAATACCCCAAGCACACTTAAAACCTCTTCTTAATAGTCCAGTTCAGAGCAGCCTGTTTTAGGGGTGGTTGTCAAGTCTCTCAAAAACATGTAGAAATTAAACAAAAACAAAAAAAAACGAATTTGGGGTGATTTATGTTAATTCTCCCAAAGTCTAAGGGAATGGTGCAGCTCCTTTATAAACACATTTTTCTAGTATTTTTTTTTAGAGTTAGCATTAAATTCCACCAAATGGAAAATATTATGCAGTTTTTCCCACAGTTCCTAGGTTTCTTAATAACATATATGACATGCGACAGTCGAAATATGCCAAGCACACTTAAAACCTCTTCTAAACAGCCCTGTTCAGAGCAGCCTGTTTTAGGGGTGGTTGTCAAGTCTCTCGAAAACATGTAGAAATTAAAAAAACAATAAAAATAATTTGAGTTGATTTATGTTAATTCTCCCAAAGTCTAAGGGAATGGTGCAGCTCCTTTATAAACATATTTTTGTAGTATTTTTTTTGGGAATTCGCATAAAATTCAATCAAATGGGAAATATTATGCAGTTTTTCTACATTTCCTAGGTTTCTTAATAACATATATGACACGGGTCAATCAAAATACCCCAAGCACACTTAAAACCCCCTCTAAATAGTCCTGTTCAGAGCAGCCTGTTTTAGGGGTGGTCGTCAAGTCTCTAAAAAAATGTAGAAATTAAACAAACAAAAAAACGAATTTGGGGTGATTTATGTTAATTCTCCCAAAGTCTAAGGGAATGGTGCAGCTCCTTTATAAACATGTTTTTGGAGTATTTTTTTGGAGTTAGCATAAAATTCCACCAAATGGAAAATATTATGCAGTTTTTCCCACAGTTCCTAGGTTTCTTAATAACATATATGACATGCAACAGTCAAAATACCCCAAGCACACTTAAAACCTCTTCTAAATAGTCCAGTTCAGAGCAGCCTGTTTTAGGGGTGGTTGTCAAGTCTCTCAAAAACATGTAGAAATTAAACAAAAACAAAAAAACACATTTGGTTGATTTATGTTAATTCTCCCAAAGTCTAAGGGAATGGTGCAGCTCCTTTATAAACACATTTTTCTAGTATTTTTTTTAGAGTTAGCATTAAATTCCACCAAATGGAAAATATTATGCAGTTTTTCCCACAGTTCCTAGGTTTCTTAATAACATATATGACATGTGACAGTCAAAATATGCCAAGCACACTTAAAACCCTCTCTAAACAGCCCTGTTCAGAGCAGCCTGTTTTAGGGGTGGTTGTCAAGTCTCTAAAAAAATGTAGAAATTAAACAACCAAAAAAACGAATTTGGGGTGATTTATGTTAATTCTCCCAAAGTCTAAGGGAATGGTGCAGCTCCTTTATAAACATGTTTTTGGAGTATTTTTTTGGAGTTAGCATTAAATTCCACCAAATGGAAAATATTATGCAGTTTTTCCCACAGTTCCTAGGTTTCTTAATAACATATATGACATGTGACAGTCAAAATACCCCAAGCACACTTAAAACCTCTTCTAAATGGCCATGTTCAGAGCAGCCTGTTTTAGGGGTGGTCGTCAAGTCTCTCGAAAACATGTAGAAATTAAACAAAAACAAAAAAAAATGAATTTAGGTTGATTTATGTTAATTCTCCCAAAGTCTAAGGGAATGGTGCAGCTCCTTTATAAACATATTTTTGGAGTATTTTTTTGGAGTTAGCATTAAATTCCACCAAATGGAAAATATTATGCAGTTTTTCCCACAGTTCTTAGGTTTCTTAATAACATATATGACATGTGACAGTCAAAATATGCCAAGCACACTTAAAACCTCTTCTAAATAGCCCTGTTCAGAGCAGCCTGTTTTAGGGGTGGTCGTCAAGTTTCTAAAAAAATGTAGAAATTAAACAAACAAAAAAACGAATTTGGGGTGATTTATGTTAATTCTCCCAAAGTCTAAGGGAATGGTGCATCTACTTTATAAACATGTTTTTGGAGTATTTTTTGGAGTTAGCATAAAATTCCACCAAATGGAAAATACTATGCAGTTTTTCCCACAGTTCCTAGGTTTCTTAATAACATATATGACATGCGACAGTCAAAATACCCCAAGCACACTTAAAACCTCTTCTAAATGGCCATGTTCAGAGCAGCCTGTTTTAGGGGTGGTTGTCAAGTCTCTCGAAAACATGTAGAAATTAAACAAAAACAAAAAAACACATTTGGGTTGATTTATGTTAATTCTCCCAAAGTCTAAGGGAATGGTGCAGCTCCATTATAAACACATTTTTCTAGTATTTTTTTTAGAGTTAGCATTAAATTCCACCAAATGGAAAATATTATGCAGTTTTTCCCACAGTTCCTAGGTTTCTTAATAACATATATGACATGTGACAGTCAAAATACCCCAAGCACACTTAAAACCCCCTCTAAACAGCCCTGTTCAGAGCAGCCTGTTTTAGGGGTGGTTGTCAAGTCTCTCGAAAACATGTAGAAATTAAAAAAACAATAAAAATAATTTGAGTTGATTTATGTTAATTCTCCCAAAGTCTAAGGGAATGGTGCAGCTCCTTTATAAACATATTTTTGTAGTATTTTTTTTGGGAATTCGCATAAAATTCAATCAAATGGGAAATATTATGCAGTTTTTCTACATTTCCTAGGTTTCTTAATAACATATATGACACGGGTCAGTCAAAATACCCCAAGCACACTTAAAACCTCTTCTAAACAGCCCTGTTCAGAGCAGCCTGTTTTAAGGGTGGTTAGCATGTCTCTTGAAAACATGTAGAAAGAAAACAAATAAAATAGTTTGGGGTGAACTCCACAGTGCTGTGATTTATTTTATTTCCCTCAAGGTTTAAGGGAATGGTGCAGCTCCTTTATAAACATATGTTTGTAGTATTTTTTTTTTAGGAATTAGCATAAAATTCTACCAAATGGGAAATATGCAGTTTTTGTACAGATCCTGCGTTTTTTAATAACATATATGACATGCATCAGTCAATTTAACACTTAAAAGCACCTCCTTACAGCCCTGTTCAGAGCAGCCTGTTTTTGGGCAGGGCTGCCATGTCTCTGGCAAACATGCAGAACAAGCTCTTCTTCGCTATGTCCCCCAAGGTCTGAGGACAGGAAGGGCTTAATGAAATGAATCCACTTTGCTCTGATGTCCTTAACGGCTGAGAGGTGATGTTACTATGTATGACCATCTGTGCATCTCAACAACGCGTGTGGAAATGAGCTTCAACATGGTAGAGCTGTGTATGCCAGAAAATACACGACCATGGTGGATCATTCCGCCATCTGATAACATGTTTAGAAATAGGCAGTTAACATACAAACGACTTGGTCGTTTTCCAACAATTGATGGTCAGGCAGTGACTCCAGAGCCATAAATATGTGTATTCCAGCAAGGGTACTGCAAGGTCAGTTTTTTCATAACATATGCCCTTTAAGAGAAAACATGGTATGGCATCGTGTGTCTTACCTTTGCACACGGTTCCGTTGCCGGTGTAGCCCGGCTTGCAAGAGCAGCTGTGTCCTCCGACCATGTTGAAGCACAAGGCATTCTCGTCGCAGTCATGAAGTCCGCTCAGGCACTCGTCGTGCTCTAGGGAGCGTGGAAAAGACTTGTGTTTATTTTCCCTCTGACAAACCAATGCATTTATCCAGTCTTGTAATAAGAAGGTATAAATAACAAATAGTTAAATGGAGGATGAGTTATTTCAAATGTTGCATTTAAGCTTGTTGTTTGGACCTGACAGGGTAATAAATCAGGCGTCGCTAACATATGTAAATGAAGTCATTATATGAAAATGGTTCAATGAAGACATCTGTTTTGTTGTTGTTCTTTTTCATCTCCTAAATGAGCCACTGGCTTCTAAATAATGGTATTTACCGGTGCAGTGCACATTTGCACAAGTCTACTGGTGTTTTCTGTGATAGCACAAATGATCCCGGTGTAAAAAGTACATATACAGTAAATGGCAAAAAGGAAAAAAACACATTTCAGCAGACAATTTATTGATCTTCTCAAGGGATAACATATGGAATTTGGGTATAATTTGAATGAGTCTGTAAACAGAGCATCTATAGTGCAATACGAGCCATGAAATGGATATAAAAATGGAACCCAAAAAGCATGTAGACGTGTCAATACACTAATCTCTCCTTCATCGCCTGATAATGGTAGATCCATTTACGGGAAGTAGGTATATCTAATTCAACTCCCCAGGTGTAACATGCACTAAAAAGTCAGGGGGAAATATAATTGTACAAAACCCAAAACCAGTGAAGTTGGCGCATTGTGTAATTTGTAAATAAAAACAGAATACAATGATTTGCAAATCCTTTTCAACTTATATTCAATTGAAAAGACTGCAAAGACAAGATATTTAAAATGTTTTTTGCAAATAATCATTAACTTAGAATTTCATGGCAGCAACACATTGCAAAAAAGTTGTCACAGGGGCATTTTTACCTCTGTGTTACATGGCCTTTCCTTTTAACAACACTCAGTAAACATTTGGGAACTGAGGAGACACATTTTTGAAGCTTTTCAGGTGGAATTCTTTCCCATTTTTGCTTGATGTACAGCTTAAGTTGTTCAACAGTCCGGGGGTCTCTGTTGTGGTATTTTAGGCTTCATAATGCGCCACACATTTTCAATGGGAGACAGGTCTGGACTAAAGGCAGGCCAGTCTAGTACCTGCATTCTTTTACTATGAAGCCACGCTGTTGTAACATGTGGCTTGGCATTGTCTTGCTGAAATAAGCAGGGGCGTCCATGATAACGTTGCTTGGATGGCAACATATGTTGCTCCAAAACCTGTATGTACCTTTCAGAATTAATTGTGCCTTCACAGATGTGTAAGTTACCCATGTCTTGGGCACTAATACACCCCCATACCATCACAGATGCTGGCTTTTCAACTTTGCGCCTATAACAATCCGGATGGTTCTTTTCCTCTTTGGTCCGGAGGACACGACATCCGCAGTTTCCAAAAACAATTTGAAATGTGGACTCGCCAGACCACAGAACACTTTTCAACTTTGCATCAGTCCATCTTAGATGAGCTCGGGCCCAGCGGAGCCGGCGGCGTTTCTGGGTGTTGTTGATAAATGGCTTTGGCTTTGCATAGTAGTTTTAACTTGCACTTACAGATGTAGCAACCAACTGTACTTACTGACAGTGGTTTTCTGAAGTGTTCCTGAGTGTTCGCTTTTTGATGTAGTACTGCCTGAGGGATAGAAGGTCTGTAATATCATCGCTTATGTGCAGTGATTTCTCCAGATTCTCTGAACCTAGCAATAGCTCGTTGAGAAATGTTGTTCTTAAACTGTTCAACAATTTGCTCAGGCATTTGTTGACAAAGTGGTGACCCTCGCCCCATCCTTGTTTGTGAACGACTGAGCATTTAATGGAGCTGCTTTTAAACCCAATCATGGCACCCACCTGTTCCCAATTATTTTGTTCACCTGTGGGATGTTCCAAATAAGTGTTTGATGAGCATTCCTCAACTTTCTCAGTCTTTTTTGCCACTTGTACCACCTTTTTTTTTTTTTTAAAACCGTTGCAGGCATCAAAGTCCAAATGAGCTAATATTTGCAAAAAATAACAAAGTTTTCCAGTTCGAACGTTAAATACCTTGTCTTTGCAATCCATTCAATTGAATATAAGTTGAAAAGGATTTGCAAATCATTGTATTCTGTTTTTATTTACCATTTACACACCATGCCAACTATACTGGTTTTGAGTTTTATATTTATTTAGTTTTTCTCAATCAGCATGAGAAGTGACTCCACTTGTTTTGGTGTGGTTGCTAACAACAATGTTGGCAATCCTGAGGGATGTGAGTGAGCACCCTTTGTGAAAAAAGAGGAACATTTAGAAAAAAAGAGAAACATTTTTATTAGCACCAAGTGCTGCCACGCAAATCCTAAAAGAACATTTTGAAAATCAAGACTACATTTGCTGCAATTGGGTGCATTCCTACACTATATTTTGCCTTTATTCTCATCTACCAACCTCTTTTTGACACTTACATGTCCCATGTAATGTACCACAGAATTTTTGTTTTTTTTAGTAGATAATGTATTAATTTTATTATTAGAGGTGGGGTAAATAATACATTTTTAGAAGGATCGCAATTCGGGCATGAACGATTATAAAATCGACTAGTAAATGTCAATAATAATTAATTTATTGTAAATAAAGTAATGCAGACAGTTACAATGTGTCTGACTACAGCGAGCCACCTCACTGAGAGATCTGACCAGCTCCTTTATTTTAGGGCACTCATTTTCCAGTGATACACATATTTCCATTAATTTAATAAATGTGTGAATTAATTCAACTGTTTGTTATTACAAATGACATTTTTTTTAAAGTTACAAGTAGAGATGTCTGATAATATCGGACTCCCGATATTATCGGCCAATAAATGCTTTACAATGTAGTATCGGAAATAATCGGTATCGGTTTCAAAAAGTAAAATTTATGACTTTTTAAAACGCCGCTGTGTACACGGACGTAGGGACCCATTACCTCTTTGCTTGGCACTCAGCATCAAGGGTTGGAATTGGGGGTTAAATCACCAAAAATTATTCCCGGGCGCGGCCATCGCTGCTGCTCACTGCTCCCCTCCAATGTTCCCTCTAATTGTTCATGTGTGTGAGCAAACGCAAAAACTCCCTGAGCATTCAGTGGAGCCCATGTGAGCAACATCAGACGTGCACACTGTGGCTACACCAGCAGCACACCTCTCCCAAACCTGACTAGATAACAAGTTCAATCTCCATCCATCCATTTTCTACCGCTTGTCCCTTTCGGGGTCGCGGGGGACGCTGGAGCCTATCTCAACTGCATTCGGGCGGCAGGCGGGGTACACCCTGGACAAGTCCCCACCTCATCGCAGGGCCAACACAGATAGACAGACAACATTCTCTTATTATTATAATCAAATGACAGCAGTCATTTCCATTTCTAATATAAGTGTTTAGGCCCACTTACAATGACAATAACAAAAAATATTGTTTTTCATGAACTGTGTACTTGTATTGTTTGTCTGAGTGGAGGTCCTGCTTTGGAAATAATGTGTACCCCTTTCAGACATTGCATTTAGTTGCCATTAAAACATTCACATGTTGCACAATGAGATGTAAGCAGGGGATCATGTGTACATTCCTGCAACTTCCTGTTTGTAAAAAATATATTTTTATTAGTATTTATTTAGTATACTAACAGCATTTCATGATTAATATTTATAAATTAAGATTCCTAATAAATGACACTAGAATAAGCACACATTTGATTGGTAAATCATAGTGTAACGACCTGGAATGACACTTTATGTGTGGTGTTGGAGTTGTCCGACTTTTTGTGTGGCTGTAAACGCATCACTGGCTAAGTGCCATACAGTATGTGCATGTGTCGGCGCAAGTGAGAAAGAGCGAGCGGCTGCTGTTGATATAACAAAGTTGCTTTTGGTCTGGTTTGTACTGCAGAAAATGACCACTTTTGTTAGATATCATTTTTTTTACTAATGTTTTGGTGATGTGTTTATGGCCGACAATAAAGAGTTTTGCTCAGTAAAGTGATGGATGGAATTCATGTCCTCAAAGCGTCTCGACAGACGTTACAATATTTGAACAATGATGACGAAAACTGTTTTCTCTGTCGTGTCCGTGTGTCGAAAATTGTTATGCGCTTGTTTTTTTATTTGATTTTGTGCGTGGCATAGATTTGCCGTGCGCAGAGGACGCTTGAACAGTGCGCAATTGCACAGGCGCGCACCTTAGAGGGAACGTTGCTCCCCTCACCTCCCAGGGGGTGAACAAGGGGATGGGTCAAATTCAGAGGACACATTTCACCAAACCTAGTGTGTGTGTGACAATCATTGGTACTTTAACTTGAACTTTAACTTAACTTTAAGTGCGCCTTATAGTCCGGAAAATACGGTACATGTAACCCGTCTGGATCTGCCCAGTGAACAAACCAGGGTGCGCAGGTTGGAGTGCAACTAACCAAAAGCCCTAGCTGTCAGCTCGCTGTCCAGCACAACTCTTAATGTGTCAGAAAGCGAGATTTTCCAACGTTCTACCACACAGTTGCACAAGCTGGAATCATTTACATGTTAACACTACTGTATTTTGGCACGGACCTGGGTACCAAACCACAAGTGTAAACGCAGCTTAAAATATGGGGGGCAGATGGACCCTCCCTATACAACTTGTTTAGTTGTCGCCTGCAGAGATTCTAACATGTTCCTCCATAAATATTTTAACTATTATGGAGTTTCACACTTGATAGAGAGCATTTCTCAACAGAAAGGGATTATCATTTATAAAGGTGCCCTCCAGCAAGGCTGTAAAAGACACACGTTTTAGCGGAAAAAGCTGCAACGTACAGCAATTTGTCTGCAGGCTGCTGGGTTTGAACACGTAACCGAGGTGAAATAACAATGTTTGACCATAAAGCCAAAAGACACGTGTCGTTTAAAAATTCCATTACACTGCCAGAAGAGCCAACTTTGAATAAAGAAAGTCCATTTCCAGTCTGTTTGCCCCAGTTGAAGCAATTCTGCAGCTCTTTGAACGAGAGAGAAACAATCTGCGCCCACTTAATGAATCCTTACCCTCAGAGGCCCGGATCATGTTTGCTTACAAGGTAGGATGTTTCCTCATGTCTTTTTAATCCCTGCTGCAGCAACACCTTATCTGGGAATCTCCTCTTTGCTGCACCGAGTAAAAAACATTAAAGCATTTCCAGTCTATCCTTCGGAGATAAAGAGCACTTTTAATGTATACCCTTGAACAGAGGCACATCGCTGTACCGCTGAGACGCACAAAAGACAAAGACCACTTCCCTCGGAGATTTGCGCAAGTATTTCTTCCCCAGATAAGTAGTTGCTTGGCGAGCACAACATCAACTCAAGCGGAGAAAACTTTCTGACCTTCATGAGCCAAATCATTAGAGGGCATAATTCCTTTTGTACCATACTCCCGTTTTGAAAAAGTGTTAGGTTCTTATTAGAGATGTCCGATAATATCGGACTGCCGATATTATCGGCCGATAAATGCTTTAAAATGTAATATCGGAAATAATCGGTATCGGTTTCAAAAAGTAAAATGTATGACTTTTTAAAACGCCGCTGTGTACACGGACATAGGGAGAAGTACAGAGCGCCAATAAACCTTAAAGGCACTGCCTTTGCGTGCCGGCCACGTCACGTAATATCTGCGGCTTTTCACACACACAAGTGAATGCAAGCATACTTGATCAACAGCCATACAGGTCACACTGAGGGTGACCGTATAAACAACTTTACCACTGTTACAAATATGCGCCACACTGTGAACCCACACCAAACAAGAATGACAAACACATTTCGGGAGAAATTCCGCACCGTAACACAACAGAACAAATACCCAGAACCTCTTGCAGCACTAACTCTTCCGAGACGCTACAATATACACCCCCCGCTACCTCCTACTCTGTTCTTGTATTCACAACGCAATACTGTTATCTAATTATCAAAAAGCACATTTCTCGTATTTCTTTAAATTGTATTCTCTTCGTATGTCGACTTGTTTTTCCTCGTAATTACCATTTAATTGTTTTGATGGTATTGTTTATGGACTTCATTCTTCCAAAAATATACTTAATTATCTAAAAATGTGTTTATTTTCGTACTGTAATGTGGTATAATTACACTATCCTCGTAACGTCAAATATTTTTTTTGTGTATTTACACATTTGATGCTATAACTGAATTATTTAATTCAAAAATGTATGTTAAAATAAAAGTTGTTCTGGTTATTTAACAATTATTATCTTAACTAAGTGACTTTTGGTAAATTACATTTTTTGTACATAATTATTATTTTATTGTTGTATATTGTTATGTAATTATAGATGTCTGATAATGGCTTTTTTGCCGATATCCGATATTGTCCAACTCTTAATTACCGATTCCGATATCAACCGATACCGATATATACAGTCGTGGAATTAACACATTATTATGCCTAATTTTGTTGTGATGCCCCGCTGGATGCATTAAACAATGTAACAAGGTTTTCCAAAACAAATCAACTCAAGTTATGTAAAAAAATGCCAACATGGCACTGCCATATTTATTATTGAAGTCACAAAGTGCATAATTTTATTTAACGTGCCTCAAAACAGCAACTTGGAATTTGGGACATGCTCTCCCTAAAAGAGCATGAGGAGGTTGAGGTGGGCGGGGTTGGGGGGGGGGGGGGGGGTGTTGAGGTAGGGGGTAGCGGGGGGCGTATATATATATTGTAGCGTCCCGGAAGAGTTAGTGCTGCAAGGGGTTCTGGGTATTTGTTCTGTTGTGTTTATGTTGTGTTACGGTGCGGATGTTCTCCCGAAATGTGTTTGTCATTCTTGTTTGGTGTGGGTTCACAGTGTGGCGCATATTTGTAACAGTGTTAAAAATGTTTATACGGTCACCCTCAGTGTGACCTGTATGGCTGTTGACCAAGTATGGATGGCATTCACTTGTGTGTGTGAAAAGCCGTAGATATCATGTGATTGGGCCTGCACGCAAAGGCAGTGTCTTTAAGGTTTATTGGCGCTCTGTACTTCTCCCTACGTCCGTGTACACAGCGGCGTTTTAAAAAGTCATAAATTTTACTTTTTGAAACAGATACCGATAATTTTGAAACCGATACCGATAATTTCCGATATTACATTTTAAAGCATTTATCGGCCAATAATTTCGGCAGTCTGATATTATCGGACATCCCTATATGTAATGATGTGACGTTATTCTTGCAGTATTTTTACACAGGAAAATGACACATTTTTATGCTAGTATTGTGCCGTTTCTCATATACTGTATACAAACCCCGTTTCCATATGAGTTGGGAAATTGTGTTAGATGTAAATATAAACGGAATACAATGATTTGCATATCCTTTTCAACCCACATTCAGTTGAATATGCTACAAAGACAACATATTTGATGTTCAAACTGATAAACATTTTTTTTTGCAAATAATCATGAACTAGAATTTGATGCCAGCAACACGTGACAAAGAGGTTGGGAAAGGTGGCAATAAATACTGATAAAGTTGAGGAATGCTCATCAAACACTTAATTGGAACATCCCACAGGTGAACAGGCAAATTGGGAACAGGTGGGTGCCATGATTGGGTATAAAAATAGATTCCATCAAATGCTCAGTCATTCACAAACAAGGATGGGGCGAGGGTCACCACTTTGTCAACAAATGCGTGAGCAAATTGTTGAACAGTTTAAGAACAACATTTCTCAACCAGCTATTGCAAGGAATTTAGGGATTATCATAATATCATCAAAGGGTTCAGAGAATCTGGAGAAATCACTGCACGTAAGCAGCTAAGCCCGTGACCTTCGATCCCTCAGGCTGTACTGCATCAACAAGCGACATCAGTGTGTAAAGGATATCACCACATGGGCTCAAGAACACTTCAGAAACACATTGTCAGTAACTACAGTTACATCTGTAAGTGCAAGTTAAAACTCTCCTATGCCAGGTGAAAACCGTTTATCAACTGGGCCTGAGCTCATTTAAGATGGACTGATACAAAGTGTAAAAGTGTTCTGTGGTCTGACGAGTCCACATTTCAAATTGTTTTTGGAAACTGTGGATGTCGTGTCCTCCGCACCAAAGAGGAAAAGAACCATTCGGATTGTTATAGGCGCAAAGTTGAAAAGCCAGCATCTGTGATGGTATGGGGGTGTATTAGTGCCCAAGACATGGGTAACTTACACATCTGTGAAGGCGCCATTAATGCTGAAAGGTACATACAGGTTTTGGAGCAACATATGTTGCCATCCAAGCAGCGTTACCATGGACGCCCCTGCTTATTTCAGCAAGACAATGCCAAGCCACGTGTTACATCAACGTGGCTTCATAGTAAAAGAGTGCAGGTACTAGACTGGCCTGCATGTAGTCCAGACCTGTCTCCCATTGAAGCCTAAAATACCACAAAGGAGACCCCGGACTGTTGAACAACTTAAGCTGTACATCAAGCAAGAATGGGAAAGAATTCCACCTGAGAAGCTTAAAAAAGGTGTCTCCTCAGTTCCCAAACGTTTACTGAGTGTTGTTAAAAGGAAAGGCCATGTAACACAGTGGTGAACATGCCCTTTCCCAACTACTTTGGCACGTGTTGCAGCCATGAAATTCTAAGCTAATTATTATTTGCAAAAAAAATAAAGTTTATGAGTTTGAACATCAAATATCCTGTCTTTGTAGTGCATTCAATTGAATATGGGTTGAAAAGGATTTGCAAGTCATTGTATTCCGTTTATATTTACATCTAACACAATTTCCCAACTCATATGGAAACGGGGTTTGTAAAATGTGTTCTTCACACTACCAAAAACATATGCAACTTCAATGGATGTCGAATGTCAACGGAATTCTTTTGTAAACTGACACACAAGCGCACAAAACATGACGTCACATGCAGAGCCCTGCGTTTATGGAAGTAAACATGGCCCCGATTCGTGTTGGTGTCAGACTTGGCACGTTTATGGCAAATTCAAGAAGACATGTTTTATTTCATGTTTGTATTTCATTAAGGAAGAGGGAATTAGTTTTAGCTATGGTAGTTTGTGGAGCTGTGGGGGACTTATTGCTACGTCTATACTGAGGAGCGTGTGGGTGAGGAGGCAGAGCAGCGGGAAATTGATGTAAGTCAAATTTTCACCACTGACCGCTTTCTGCTCTTTCGTCCACTATTTACTACTGAGCCTGTCTGTTTTGCCGAATATTTGTGCCGTTTGTCACCTTTTGATGAAGTAAAGGTCGAATGCTCTGAACGTTCAGACTGCAGTCAGATTGTATACATATCTGATTTATATCCATATATGAGAAGCCTGGGTTAGACTTGAAACAAATCTGAATTGTAATCTCAGGGCGTTCAATGGATCGCAACTGGACTGCTTGGTTTGTCCTGGCAGACGTTTCGCCTCTCATCCGAGTAGGCTTCATCAGTTTGTGCTCATAGACTTAGATTGGTCAGATCTAGTCTATCGGCTGGTGAACAAAATCCCAAATATTTATACTCCAAAACCAGGAGGGTGTGCCTGGGCAAGGATGGTTTTGCCCTATTGTAGTGAGAAAAACAACTGTTTTGACGCAAACGAGCAATCCTACGGTCTAAAGGTATCCCACAAGTGGGTACAAGAGAAGAATCATTGAGTACTTACAAACGTCAGCAGTCATCAACCGAGCATTGTATTACCGATGATACCCACAAGAAACCATGTCTGGTATTCATGGCCTTCCAAAAATACAGAAAGATGGGGCTCCCCCCAGACCCATTGTCAGCAGCATTAACTCTGTGACATAGAATAATGCTAAGTATGTGGCCAACATCTTTGCACCTTTGGTCGGCAAAACTCCACATCATTTCCAAAACTCAACTGACTTTGTAACGAAGATCAGAGATCTAAAACTACAGTTTAATTCGACGTCACCTCCTTGTTCACCTGCAGTTCAACCCAGGATGTAAATAGAACATGTTAAAAGAGAAAGTAAGCAGGTATTACCGGAAAATGAACAAGTAGATTAATAATTCATTTTCTACCACTTGTCCTTAATAAATTTGACAAAATAATAGAATGAGAAATGACACAATATGTTACTGCAGACCTGGGCAAATTAAGGCCCGGGGGCCACATGCGGCCCGTTGAGCTTTTCAATCTGGCCCGCCGGACATTCCCAAATAATTGTTTTAGATGTTTAAGATGGAAAGTGTAGCTGCCATTATGTTGTGCAGTCATGTTTTCTAATGACCGGAAGTCTTCAACTATACTAAGTCTTTAAATGCTTGGAATCTGCATCATATACTAGTTACTATGATCATCTAATTAGTTACTATGATCATCTAATTACTTACTATGGTCATCTAATAACTTACTATGGTCACTATGAGATATCTCAGATTGTAGGTGGGGGTTTTTTCACTATGTTTGTTGCATTTTGGTTGCGTTTCGGTTGATTGTAAAATATGTTGTCGATATTCAGTGTTTTATCATTCATAGTTAATATTGTAAATCCCAAATTCTTTATTTTCATGCACATTTTGGGTGTCTCATTCAGTAAAGAAAAATCAAGTTCCATTCCGTTTTTTTTAAGGCGGTCTGTCATAACGTTTTTAGCTTTCAATCATTATTGTGACGTTTTGTATTAGTGTTCCTAAAAATAGACATACCGGCCCCCAGATAGGGATGATACTCGAAACCGGTTTTCCCGGTTGTTCGATAAGAAAAGAACCGAGCCCTCAGACTCGAATCCCTTTTTGAGAACCGGTACCCGTTATCGAGACCACTATAGTAAAGAAAAAGAGTTGGTTCTTTATTCGAATCCCTGGGAACGAATCCCGTCCCGACCAGAAATGCCCCTTGAGACATCACAAGAAATGACGTCACATAGCTCAGTCATTAGGTGCAGATAGGGAAAGCAGGAAAAACAATGCACCGGAAAAAGCGCTCCAAGGTGTAATAAAGTTCAAAACAGAAAGTATAATCCAATGAATAACTTCACTGAGAGATTTGAGCAGGGTACAAACACATGACGAACACTTTTACGACCAACCGGAAACATAGCAACCAGGCTAGCAACGCACCTCCTTTACGGCAGCTGTCGCAATGTTCTTAAAGCGACCGCAGCACATACATATATATATAACATATATGACATGATCTCCCTTTTTTAACTTTTGTTTTTCTTTCCTTGTAAACAAAACAAAATCACACTGTATACTGTATGTGTTGTCTGTCTAATTATAAATAATGCAGACCAGGCGTGTTGGCTTAGTTCTTGACGTTTACTTTCACAGCGTGCTCATAACCTCATTCTTAGCTGCCGGGTGACGACATGCAACGACACTTTTCGGGGCTACCGCGCATGCTCATCACTCCCGTTGCATGCTGGGTAGTGTAGTTGTTATATTCCTTAGTTCATAACATCACATCTTTCCCCCTATAAAGAAATAATGTTAACTCAATAAAGTGTATTTCTTCTTTTAGCTTTAACTTTTCATTTTTTAGCATTGTAACCACATTTGCAAACAACTTTTCTCTTCATAGAATTTTCTTTCAATAAAGAAATAAAGTGCAAAAATGTCAAAGCATCATAACAAACAGTTATGTTCCAATAGCAGCAGAAGTGCACTTTTTGGAGAGCTGTATTATTTTCAGTTTTGTGCCCAAGGGACTCATTTTATTTAACACTATATTATTATTTATACACCTATTGTGATCACAGAGACAGGTTGTTTTTGTGTTACTGTATATATTTGTTTTTCTGAAAAATCCCACTTAATATACTTTGGGTAACAACAGTCAATATTTATTTATTTTATTTTATTTTTTTATGGGGGTAACAGTCAATATTTATTTACTTATCAGATTTTATTTATTTGTTGTATAATAAAAGTGAGCTTTTGTTAAACCAAATATTGTGTGTTTTTTTTCCATATACAACAACCTATCTGGACTCGATAAGAGAATCGATAAGGAATCGGGTCAATAAGAGGATTCGATAATAGGCTCAAAGTCGATAATTTCTTATCAAACATCATCCCTACCCCCAGACACACTTTTTTTTATCTAAATCTGGCCCCCCGAGTAAAATAATTGCCCAGGCCTGTGTTACTGCATATGTCAGCAGACTAAATTAGGAGCCTTTGTTTGTTTACTTGCAATAAGAAACATAAGTTTAATGTACCTTAAGATTTTTTTGTTACAATAAAGCCAATAATGCAATTTCTGGTGGTACCCTTTATTTAGAAAAGTATCAAAAAGTACCGAAAAGTATCGAAATAATTTTAGTACTGGTACTGGTACCAAAATATTGGTATGGGGACAACACTACTTGTGTGTTACATCTAGTACACGCAGTGCGGCGAGAAATCTTCCAATCCATTATATCCATCCCTAACAGACTGCGAGCTCAAGCAAATTGAAAGTGACATTGTGATGAGATACAGCATCCAGGGTATGCACATGAGTCGGTGTGGAGCATTCTGCTATTGTAGCTGCTCTGATTTTGTGTAAATGAACGCGTGCTCATGGGCCCATAAAAAAACTGTGGGAGAATAGTGAAGATTTGTGTTTTAGACACTTCCAATGTCACATCTGCCAGCCATCGCAACACAGTAGCAGGTGTATGGCTCCCTTGGACCCTTGACTTCGGTGTTTTGTGTTATTTTGCTATTTGGGGGTATTACATGTCTGCACTCTGAGCACTGCAGGTGAGTCCAGATGTAATTGGTCCCTGGCTGCGGCCGCTGCTGCTCAGGGCGTAGGCGGACAAACAATCAATTATGTACAGCCAGTCACCAGGGAATGTGTCTTCTCCTGCTTGACTCGCTTCATTCCTATGACAAAACATTGACCTTGGGCCACTCTACTGAAAACACATCACTTCTCATCTTTAACTCCATGATGGCAGCCCCTTTGGAATCACTGCCCTCTTACTACACCAACAGGAGGAACAACTCATGCTCAAGGTCGGGTGGCAAAGAATTAGAGCCTAAGAATACCACAGTGGTACCTTGGTTTTCATCCGCCCCACTTTTTGTATGATTCGATTTCGTAAACTGTCAATGAACGTTCTCATTCATCCAGGTCATTGTAATCTCAGGGCATTTAATCAATCGCAACTGGACTGTTTGGTTTGTCTTAGAAGATGTTTCGCCTCTCATCTGAGTAGGTTTCATCACTTCTTGGTCATAGACTTAGGCCCTGTCTACATTAAGCCGGATAACTCCTAAAACAAATAATGATTTAGTTAAGTACCATGAATTGATTAACATGGACCCTGACTTAAACAAGCTGAAAAACGTATTCTGGTGTTACCATTTAGTGGTCAATTGTACGGAATATGTGCTGTACTGTGCAATCTACTAATAAAAGTTTCAATCAATCAATCGATCAAGCACCGTTTCAGCCACATTAAACCATCGTTTAAGGTTCCAATCCATGGATCATTTTTTACACGGGTAAGTGCGCCGTGTATTTCTTGAATCTCCGGCTCTTAGCTTTGTATGGACTCATTGATTGTTTACAAACTGAGTTCGGAGAAGAAGTGACGCCAGAAAGACTGCGCTCTACACAGGAAGTGACGTCAGAAAGAACACGCCACAGCCAGCTGCAAACCAAGCGGTTTCGTAACTCGGAGCTAACCACTGGAAATATGGAGGAGCGTCATCCAGACATGCCTGCGTTTCTCCTCCCGTCTGTACAGACGCTTTGGAAATCACAGATGAATACCTTAAGAGAAAGCGATTGCAGCTATTTCGGATACAACACTTCTCAGATGGCAAGAGAACTTTCCAATGTCCAGGTCAGCTGTGATTCTACTTACTGAAAAACTTTGTCCATTTTTCGAAGGAGAGACAACGAGACGCTGGCTCCCGTGGATGTGATAAAAAAGATAGCGTGTGCTTTGTATTACCTGGCCATCGAGGGAAGACTACGAAAAACAGTGAATGCTTTTGGACTGGCAAAGCAGACTGTATCAGTTATTGTCTACCATGTATGTCGCAGACTCAACGTCTAGGTCCAGAGTACATAAAGTCCCCAAAAAGGAATGGACAATAAAGCTGAAAGCAAAAGAGTGAGGAGTGTCCTGACCAGATATCTAGATACCTAGATTGATTGATGTAAAACGTTCTTTATCACATTGTGTACTTTCACATGTCCATTAAAGATTTGATTAATTTATGATGGCTCCGGTGTGATTCACTACAATAGGGCCCCACAGCACACTGGATTCCAGTTAATTGAAATACCACAACACTGGATATTGTTCAGATAAATTCAATTTAATTTAAGAACTTGCACACAAAGCAACACTGGATGTGACTATGACGTGAGCATTTTCCGCGCATGCGTACTAGGTCGCGTTGCGCCGGAGGACGGAGGGGGGAGAGGGTCTTAAACGACCATTGTGTGTGTGTGGACTACGATAAGGTTAAGTGGGATTTACCCTCGATAACCTTAGCCGGCTTAGTGTAGAAGCCTTAGATTGGTCAGATCTAGTCTTAGTCTTAGATTGGTCAGATCTAATCTAGCGGCTGGTGGCAAAACCCCAAATATTTATACTCCAAAACTAGGAGGGTGTGCCTGGGCAAGGATGGTTTCGCCCTACGTAGTGAGAAAAACAACAGTTTTATTGCAAACTAGCAATCCTACTGTCAAAGCCAACGACAGTCGTTTAAGTGTAATTTCCCCTCGTTAGCATTTAAGAATTGTGTGACAGAACGATCGCTTCGGATCGACTATTACCAGTCCAAAATAGTCTGAAGCCCCCACGTTGGCGTTTCATACCGTTGTAAACAAATGGCATGTTTGACCATTAACTGTACATCAATACCACCCAATCCGAACAACCTTCCCTAGTCATGGTGCAGAAAAAAAAATTCAACCAGCACAAAAATTCAACAATCACACATAACACATCCTGCTCATTGAACTTTGTGGATATTGTAAAAAAAAAAAAAGTCCAATCAGCATACAAAAAATCTAAACTGCACCCATTTCAATCCATTAAAAAAGATGATGGGAAAACATGGCGCATTTTAGCTGCTTGATATTTCTGATTGATTACCAAACTTTAAAGAGGTGGTCATGGAAGTAAACAATGCAGGGGTTGAATTTTTTACATACTCTTAATAACTGATTATTGATAATTATATATTTATTATATGATTATAATAATACGTAATCATATATATATATATATATATATATATATATATATATATATATATATATATATATATATATATATATATATATATATATATATATATATATGTGTGTGTATGATTACACCATATATATATGTGTGTGTATGATTACACCATGTCAATATAAGATGAAGGTCTTTTTTGGCAAAAAGACCGTCTTGTATTCTAGTCAATACAATATTACAGGTGCATCGCAATAAATTTGAATATTGTACAAAATTTCATTTATTTTAGGAATTCCATTCATTTTAAGATAGCATACAAAGTCTTTGCAGCTCATTTGCTGATGATAGTGATTATAGGATTTCCTTAAGCATCTTTATTGTTCAAAATGCATCCGTCTGTATGCAGTTTGGACATCCCTGGTCTAAGTCGTCCTTACATGGAAGTCCATGGCCCACCCATTCATTTTTCAATGGCGTTTCCTCAGGGTATAGAGGTCCGGTTATCACGGGATTAAACAAGGACACACACACACACACACACGTTTCGAGGATAGATAAAAACATACACACCTTGCCACAGCTTGCCTTTAATAGCATTCAAAGAGAGTGCACAAGCAAGAAGCTACCTTTCATGGCTTAACGACTAATCTCACTGAGCGAGGAGCACCCGGCGGCACTTTGGGGAAAAGATGAAGACGAGAAATCTCGCCCTTCAGTACCAAGGACATTAAGGAGCCAGGGGTGTTTTTCTAGCTAAGGACTGACCATTGCGTCTGAGGACATGTGTTCCAGTCTACCACCAGCTGGGATCCAAACCCATGAGCTGCGTGGATACAGGTGGTCCCGGTGTAACAACAAGTTCCGTCTGAGCTGCGTGACTTCCCCCTGACAAGCCGAGACACAACAGAACTAGGGCTCCATGCTGTTTTTTTGCCTTGGATTAAGGGATACGAATCAGTCCTATAATCCAGTATTCCGCGCATAAACACTGAGCCACGAAATGAACTACCATCAACTTAATCCTCTGTGCGAAACAGACTCGCAGATTCCACTGAGGAAATACGGCCCATCGATACGGGAGACATTGTTTCAGCTGACTTTGCAATTGGTTAATTGGCAAAAGCTATAGTGAAGACGATAAAGATGCTCGTACATCATGCCAATGCACAACGTCAATAGGTACCGGTTAAATGCTTCTCTTCCCACAGCTGTAATATTTCTTCTCCGGTCAATTTGGAGGCATCAGCGCTCCCTGTGGGGTCTTCTCACGCTGGAAGCAGATGTTCAATGGCTTTGAATAAGCCGTGAGGCCAGTAGCTTAGCCTCAATTACCGCCACTGGTGGTAAAGAGGCAGCATCAACATGCATAAAGAGTCGCGCCCGAGCGAGTGCTAAATTATTAATTGTCGGCTTTGAAAAGGTGCCAATCGTGGCGTTTACTGTCAGTGTCGGTGACAAAGGGTGCGTTCACATTTGTCATGTTTGGTTTGGTCAACACATACTCCGGCGCCTTTGCTCTGCTAGTGCGGTGTGTTTGGTCAATTGTCAACAAGATCATTCCTACACTGGTGTGCACCAAACCTACGGAACCGAGAACCGCCTATGGATGGGTCTCGGTTCGCTTGCAAGTGACCTTTAGGGGGAATTGATTCAACGGAGCCCAAATGTGTACACTACACAAGCCGCTGTTCAAACCCAGTAAAAAAAAAAGTCGAAAATGACATATCGACTTAAAGTTCGATATAGTGCGGTCCGATATAACGCGACGTCCTAAATAGCACAATTGTGCCGTGGACACAGGGCTGGGCGATATGGCCTTTTTTTTAATATCTCGATATTTTTAGGCCATGTCACGATACACGATATATATCTCGATATTTTGCCTTAGCCTTGAATGAACACTTGATGCATATAATCACAGCAGTATGATGATTCTATGTGTCTACATTAAAACATTATTCTTCTTACTGCATTAATATATGCTCATTTTAAACTTTCATGCAGAGAGGGAAATCACAACTAAGTCAATTGACCAAAAGTGTATTTATCAAACAGTTATTAAGCAGTGGCACAAACATTCATGTCATTTCAAAACAGAAAGTGCAAGATTGTCAGAGACATTTTAAAACAAGCTATTAGTGCACTTTTGTGCATGATGTCACTAAGATGACATATCAAAACAACACTAAATTAAAGTGCACTTTTTGTACAGAACGCCACTACAATAGTTTAAAACAAATAAAGTGCACTTTTGTGCATGATGTCACACAAGATATTTCAATAACTGTCAAATAAAAATTAGCTGCATAATAGGAAATCAAATAGTGTATGTCCTTCGCTATGTGGTAGGTTCCTGCGGACGTTATCTCCTTCTGTTGTTGACTATTTTTTTCATACGGTGTTGATGTGGAAATAGTTGCCTCTGCATTTTGTTGGTGTGGCATCAAACGGAGATGTTGACATGCAAAGTTTCAAGCACTCTTCATTCTCTAGTGGGTTACTTTTCAAATGATGCTACATATTAGCAGTAATGCTACTTTTGCCCCACACTTGACAAATTACGGTTGTCTGTTCAACATCTTCCCGCTTGAAGCCAAACCACTGCCAGACGATGGACCCCGTGCTGTTTTTCTTGGGAATTAATTATTCCTTCATTTGTTACCAGAATCGCACCTTCTTTCTCTCGTATTACCACTCGCACCACAGCTAACGTTACCCATGCCGCTACCTCTCTGCTCCGCGAGGGCGTATACGTATGTGACGTATGTAAGAAGGTGCGCTTGTTTATGTCTCTGTGAGAAGGAGACACAAGAAAGAGTGAGAAACACATGTAGTGTAATACCTGCAGCTAAAAGCAACTGTGTGAGAACATATACTCGAATATCACAATATAGTCATTTTCTATATCGCACAGACAAACCCGCGATATATCGAGTGTATCGATATATCGCCCAGCCCTACGTGGACACCGATTTTTCGCCAGTTTTTTTTTTCTTCACCAGAATCAATCACGTTGTACACAGTAAATCTTTATGAAGGTCTCCAAAAAGAAGGATTTAAAAAATAAATAAAAATAACAAAATATGGACCCGGTGATGTCCAAACCTACTGGTGCATAGTGCTTGCACTATGATGTGATGTGCGAACACAGTCCGCCATTCACATCACGTGGGGCAGACCCTGCTGCACAAAAAACATTTGAGGGCGGGCATTCAATTTTCTCAGGGGGGCCCCGGCCAAAAATTGATTCCCGACATGTAAATCTGCCCTGTCATCTGTCCACAACTGATTACTACGTGTAAGACAAACACTTATATTCATGGTTGTTGTAAGGATTTGTGTTTGAAATGATTTACGCCCTTTTTGTGTCCTAAAAATGAAACAGTTGGCCGTTTTTATGATATTAATGAGATTTTAAAGGACTGTTATTGAATTGATGTGCTTAAACCTCTTTCTTGTTTAAAAGCTTCATACAATACTAACTGTTGTTTCATTCACATTATACATATTAATCAAGTGTTTGGATGTATTCATTAAATCAATGTACTCCAGGGCAGTGTTTTTCAACCACTGTGCCGCGGCACACGCGCACACTAGTGTGCCGTGAGATATTGTCTGGTGTGCCGTGGGAAATTATGCAGCTTCATCTAATTGGTCCAAAAAATATTTTTTGCAAATCAATAATTATAATCTGCAAAAAATGTAACATTGCTTAGTGTCTGTGCTGTGTAGAGCTCGGCAGGGTAACCATGTAATACTCCATGTCAGTAGGTGGCAGCAGGTAGTTAATTGCTTTGTAAAAGTCGGAATGTGTCGGGTGAGACGAGGATGGTTTGTTGTGATCCCAATATGCAGACCACAGCGGGAGGCAGCGTGCAGGTAAAAAGGTATGTAACGCTTAAACCAAAAATGAACAAAAGGGAAAGGGAAAGGAAAAGGTAATGGCTATGCAAAGTGAAAGTAAAACTGAACTGGCTACAAAGTAAACAGAAACAAAATGCTGGACGACAGCAAAAACTTACGGCGTCTACAAAGTACATCCGTACATGACATGACAATCAACAATGTCCACACAAAGAAGGATAGCAACAACGTAAATAGTCTTGCTTGCTAACACAAAGCAGGTGCGGGGAATAGCGCTCAAAGGAAGACATGGAACTGCAACAGGGAAATACCAACAAAACAGGAAGGGCCACCAAAATAACAGCACGAGACAAGAACTAAAGCACTACACACAGGAAAACCCTAACAAACTCAAAATAAGGCACAACGACCGAGTAACCCCTGGCTGCAGCCCGCAGATCGAGGAGGGGCTAAACGTTTAACCCATGTCGCAAACGGCAACAATCACTTTCTCCTCCATGCTGCACTACACTGCACTGAGTTTGACGGTTGAATGCTGATTGGCTGTTACTTGCATGAATATTTTAATGATCGACTTGTTTGTCTATCCATACATTAGTTTATAATGTACAATAAAACGTTTAGACCAGCCCACATTTAGGGAAAATTTAAGCCCCTCCTCGATCGAGTAACCCCTGACTGCAGCGGGGGTGAACCCATGGGTTAAACGTTTAGCCCAGGGGTGTCAAACTCATTTTAAATGGGGGGCCACATGGAGAAAAATCTACTCCCAAGTGGGCCGGACCGGTAAAATCACGGCACGATAACTTAAAAATAAAGACAACTTCAGTGAACAATGGGAGACCGGGCTTTCTGCTCCGCTGCTCCTAGTCTGTGGAACACTCTCCCTGACCACCTGAGGGCACCACAGACTGTGGATGCTTTTAAAAAAGGCTTAAAAACCCTTCTTTTTAAAAAAGCCTTTTTTTTTTTTTTTTTAGATATATGCATACTAGTTTTAGCTATTTGGCTGTTCTAGTTTTTATTTATTTTTTATTATCTTTTTATTTTTTCTAATATATTTATTTATTTTATTTTATTTTTTTAATACACTGTAGCACTTTGAGGTTGTTTACTCTATGTAAAGTGCTTTTTACAAATAAAATCTATTATTATTATTATTATTAACAAAATAATATAAAAACCTAATTACAGGATGTTATTTATGTAGTTTGCTTACATCGTGTGGTATATATTTTTTATTTTTTTACATATGTAGCATAATCTAGAAAGACACAAATAATTGCTATTGTGACATCTAGTGGACACAATTAAAACAGCAGTTTCTTTCATTCAAAAATTTCGGCTCATTTTTATACTTAGTAAACTCATCCCGCGGGCCGGATAAAACCTGTTCACGGGCCTGATCCGGCCCACGGGCCTTACGTTTGACACCCCTGGTTTAGCCCCTCCTCGATCTGCAGCCAGGGGCACTTGCAACGACCTGGTGGAGTTTCATTTTTTAACGTTTTCTGCTGGTGGTGTGCGTCTGTATTTTTTAATGAAAGAAATGTGCCTTGCCTCAAAAAAGGTTGAAAAACACTGCTCTAGGGTGCCAAAAAGGGATTCAAAGAAATATTTTGATATTGACGCAACTTATCTGTGCATAAATCAAATCAGTCAAAATCAGTGGTGTGCCGTCAGGGCCTTCTCTGCTGGCCTAACATAACCAGAAATCATGATCATAATTAAAGATACAAGTATTTTTTTAATTTACTTTCTCTAAATATCTAAAAGTATTCATATTCTCTTCATGTCATTTTATGCTCCTTCCAGCGCTGTTGTTTTTAGTTTATAGAGTTTTTATCCAATCAGAATTCATATAGCTCTTGTTGCCGTGCTGTACCTAATCTGCCAGAGGCCTTCAGATTCAGCAATGCTGGCGTCCGTGCTCTGTAAGTGAACAGACACAAACATTTGGCAGACAGTTGCGATAGCCAATCAGATCACGCGTTGTTGTCAGTAAAGCATTCTAGATGGCCTAAGGCAGATATGTATTGTGATACTTTTGGTGAGATCTAAGATGATAAGTACAGCAACGCATGTGTCTAATCACAAAAATCACAATAAACATGCATAAACAAAGATTAATCACGCAATTTATTTTGACCGCACATGCTCCTAATATATGTTAAAATATTTATTCCGTCTAAATTTGGTGGGTGCGACTTAAATACCGGTGTGGTCTACAGCCCGTAATTTACGGTATTTAAAACGTTCGTGTAGGGCTGGACAATTAATTGAATTTTGAT
The DNA here is from genome assembly GCF_033978785.1 of Entelurus aequoreus. Lineage (NCBI taxonomy): Eukaryota > Metazoa > Chordata > Actinopteri > Syngnathiformes > Syngnathidae > Entelurus > Entelurus aequoreus. The sequence continues at coordinate 37,264,813 of NC_084754.1, read as the reverse complement.
TTCGATTATGGCTTCGCACGGTCATCCATCCATTTTCTACCACTTGTCCCTTTCAGGGTCGCGGGGGGTGCTGGAGCCTATCTCAGTCATGAAAGTATAATAATTAAATTAATGGGTCGCGCAACGAGCACAAACATTTTAGAGCTTGTGACAGTGAAAAGAACGAGGAGCAAATGAATGAAAACGGAGCAGTCTGGGATCTCACAATGGTTGCAACATATTTGACACAGCGCTAATATGCCCAATCAATCATCACTAAACTCAACGAAAATAGTAAAGTCAATTGTTTTCCGCATTTATGTAACCGCGGACGAAGTCACATAATTGGCCGATAAAACAAAATCCGCTGATAAATGCAGAATATCAGGGACATTGACATAAATGTAAGTGAAATGCTGTCATTGAGAGCAAAATGAACATTTGTTTGGGAAAATGTCCGGGACCACTCATTTATCTCTGACATACCCTACCGCGGATGAACTAAACAATGTGGGGACGACCCCCTTGAAACAGCGACTAAACTACGAAGCTAAAGCAAGCAATAACTATCCATACACCCACAACACATCTCATCTGCTTGTGTTGTTGTGAACGACATCATCGGTGTACACACAGAAGTCGCAACTTGAGAGAATCTCTTTTTTTTACAGCCTCAAATCGTCCCCTCACTCATCAAACTGAGATCAACAGGACAGCACACTTCCTCCCTTCACAATAATAGCGTGGTACACCACTTTCGGTCTGATTGCGCTAACACAATAAAGTATTCAAAAAAGTACCTTACACAAGCATTAAGTACTTAAAGCACTTATTGATACATTTACACAATTATTATGCTTAGACCTAAAATACTGGTCAAAATTGTCCAAAGATGTATTGCAACCAGTAAATGTAAGGATATTTGCATTTAATTAACAAGGAATTTATAAAATTGTATTTGACACAAAAGCAAACAAGGCGCACTTAAATCCTTTCATTTTCTCAAAAATCAACAGTGCGCCTTATAAACTGGTGCGCCTAATGTACGGCATAATTCCAGTTGTGCTTACTGACCTCAAAGCTATTTTATTTGGTACATGGTGTAATGATAAGTGTGACCAGTAGACGGCAGTCACACATAAGAGATACGTGTAGACTGCAAGATGAGGCCAGTAAACAACACCAAAACTTTAAAATGTTCCATTGAGAATATAAAACATTACACACGGCACATTTAAAAATCTGTCAAAATGTTTTGGTACGACTTTGGTAAGCTATGAAGCCACATCGCTTGATGGATTGTCGGAGAATTACGGCTACCATAGTCAGACGAATTGTGCTTCAACATGCAAGTATTATTACGGTGCGTGTGTAAGGACCGCAAAATGGCACACATTAGCAGACATATTATCTGGTGTTTTGTCTTGCAATATAATGCAAAAGCAACTTTTCTTACCTTCTGGTACCTGCTAATGTGTATTTGGGATCTGTATAAGTCCTGAAAATTTGCACGCGCCCGCCATTGTAGTCCGTGCCAACGCCATAGTCGATAAGTTTCTTCTTTTTCTCCATCTTCTTGTTATGGGACATTCATACTCCTTTGTGGCCATTTCTAATATAAAGTAGTGTAAAGTTCTTACTTATATTTGTCAGTTAACTCGCCATGAAAGCGCTAAAACATACCGGTGTAGTGAGTTTACATTATTCACCCAAGGAACTTTAGTTATTAGAGTTTTCCGGTCGGACGATTTTTCATGCGACACATTTCCGGTGTGGTTGTTTTCGGATGAGGAGATGCTGCTCCGTTATTGATTTAAGTAAAGTCTGAATCAATCAATCAATCAATCAATGTTTATTTATATAGCCCTAAATCACAAGTGTCTCAAAGGGCTGTACAAGCCACAACGACATCCTCGGTACAGAGCCCACATACGGGCAAGGAAAACTCACCCCAGTGGGACGTCAATGTGAATGACTATGAGAAACCTTGGAGAGGACCGCATATGTGGGTAAACCCCCCCCCCCCCTCTAGGGGAGACCGAAAGCAATGGATGTCGAGTGGGTCTGACATAATATTGTGAAAGTCCAACACATCAGCGAAAGTCCAGTCCATAGTGGGGCCAGCAGGAACCATCCCGAGTGGAGACGGGTCAGCAGCGTAGAGATGTCCCCATCTGATGGACAGGCTAGCGGTCCACCCCGGGTTGGGAGCAGAGTAGAAAAGAAAAGAAAAGAAACGGCAGATCAACTGGTCTAAAAAGGGAGTTTATTTAAAGGCTAGAGTATACAAATGAGTTTTAAGATGAGACTTAAATGCTTCTACTGAGGTAGCATCTCTAGCTTTTACCGGGAGGGCATTCCATAGTACTGGAGCCCGAATAGAAAACGCTCTATAGCCCGCAGACTTTTTTTGGGCTCTGGGAATCACTAATAAGCCGGAGTTCTTTGAACGCAGATTTCTTGCCGGGACATATGGTACAATACAATCGTCAAGATAGGCAGGAGCTTGACCGTGTAGTATTTTATACGTAAGTAGTAAAACCTTAAAGTCGCATCTTAGGTGCACAGGAAGCCAGTGCAAGTGAGCCAGTATAGGCGTAATATGATCAAACTTTCTTGTTTTTGTCAAAAGTCTAGCAGCCGCATTTTGTACCATCTGTAATCTTTTAATGCTAGACATAGGGAGGCCCGAAAACAAAACGTTACAGTAATCGAGACGAGATGTAACGAACGCATGGATAATGATCTCAGCATCGCTTGTGGACAAAATGGAACGAATTTTAGCGATATTGCGGAGATGAAAGAAGGCCGTTTTAGTAACACTCTTAATGTGTGACTCAAACGAGAGAGTTGGGTCGAAGATAATACCCAGATTCTTTACCGGGTCGCCTTGTTTAATTGTTTGGTTGTCAAATGTTAGGGTGGTATTTTTAAATAGATGTCGGTGTTGAGCAGGACCGATAATCAGCATTTCCGTTTTCTTAGCGTTGAGTTGCAAAAAGTTAGCGGACATCCATTGTTTAATTTCATTAAGACACGCCTCCAGCTGACTACAATCCGGCGTGTTGGTCAGCTTTAGGGGCATGTAGAGTTGGGTGTCATCAGCATAACAGTGAAAGCTAACACCGTATTTGCATATGATGTCACCTAGCGGCAGCATGTAAATACTAAAGAGTGCAGGGCCAAGAACCGAACCCTGGGGAACTCCGCACGTTACCTTAACATAGTCCGAGGTCACATTGTTATGGGAGACACACTGCACCCTGTCAGTAAGATAAGAGTTAAACCAAGACAAGGCTAAGTCTGACATACCAATACGTGTTTTGATACGCTCTAATAAAATATTATGATCAACAGTATCGAAAGCGGCGCTAAGATCAAGAAGCAGCAACATAGATGAAGCATCAGAATCCATCGTTAGCAATAGATCATTAGTCATTTTTGCGAGGGCTGTCTCCGTAGAGTGATTTGCCCTGAAACCGGATTGAAAAGGTTCACAGAGATTGTTAGACGCTAAGTGTTCATTTAGCTGCTGTGCTACAATTTTTTCAAGGATTTTCGAGATAAACGGAAGGTGGGACACCGGTCGATAGTTTACCAGGAGATCAGGATCGAGGTTAGGTCTTTTGAGTAGAGGATGAATAACCGCTTTTTTGAATGCTAGGGGAACAGTGCCAGCGGAAAGTGATAAGTTTATAATATTTAACACTGATGGACCTAATAATACAAAAAGCTCCTTGATAAGTTTCCCAGGAATTGGGTCAAGTAAACATGTTGTTTGTTTTGTCCCATTTACACATTTTGACAATTCCTCCAATGTTATTTCATCAAAGAGAGAGAAACTATTTTGGAGGGCGGTATCCGTCGTATATACAGTCGTATTTGTGTTAATAGAACCCAGTTGTAGCTGAGATGCATTGTCTTTAATCTCTTTTCTAATGACTTCAATTTTCTTATTAAAGAAATTCATAAAGTCATCTGCTGAGTGGGTGGAGCTACTGGGAGGAGTCTCTTGTTGGGTTAGCGATGCTACTGTACTAAACAGAAATTTAAGATCATTTTTGTTGAGGTGGATGAGATTTGAGTAGTATTTAGCTTTAGCTAAGGTAAGCATGCGTTTATAAGTTATTAAACTGTCACACCATGCTTGATGGAAAACCTCAAGTTTAGTCGCACGCCATTTGCGTTCCAGCTTTCTACATGATAATTTCTGGGCTTTAGTTTCTTCTGTAAACCATGGAGTACGCCTTTTAGGGGCCCTTTTTAGCTTTAGCGGTGCTACACTATCAATGGTGTCGCGCAGGGCGTCATTAAAGTTGTTAGTGAGGTTATCAATAGAGCCCACATAATTTGGGAATGGTGCCATTACCGAAGGCAGTAGGTCAGTAAGAGTCGTCGTTGTGGTAGCATTAATGTTGCGGCTGCTATAGTAGTTATTATTAGTATTATTAGTTTGTTGACAATGAGTCAGAACTTCGAATTTTATAAGGTAATGATCGGACATTACTTTAGTGAACGGGAGTATCGTAACTTTAGAGGTGGTGACACCCCTGACAAGCACTAGATCTATCGTATTACCGTTGCGATGCGTGGGTTCATTTATTATTTGTGTAAGACCACAGCTATCAATTATAGTCTGGAGCGCCACGCATGGAGGGTCCGATGGGGTATTCATATGGATATTAAAGTCCCCCATTATGATTATATTGTCGGCGTGCGTCACTAGATCAGCAACAAACTCTGAGAATTCACTGATGAAGTCCGAATAGGGCCCAGGGGGGCGGTAGAGTTATATTTATTATTTAGGTTAGGTGTAAGATTATAGTTTTCATTGTATATTAGTGCGACACCCCCTCCCCTTTTAAGAGGTCGGGCAACATGTGTATTGGTATAGTTAGTAGGAGATGCCTCATTTAGCGCAAAAAAATCGTCTGGTTTGAGCCAGGTCTCGGCGAGACCAACGACGTCAAGTTTGTTGTCTCTAATGACTTCATTAACTAACAACGTTTTGGAAGATAATGATCTTATGTTTAAAAAGCCCATATTATAGGTAGTGGGCTGTTTTGAGGATTGTTTGTTGAAATTATCCGAAGTAGCAATATTAATAATGTTGCGTTTATTATGCGTAGTGCACTTTAAATAGTTTCGACCATATCTAGGAATTGATACGACGGGGATATTCAGATTGTTTGCTTGATATTGCGATAAACTGAACGCATCATAGTTAGCTACCTCAGTACAATGTATGTCTGCCTCTGACACGGTCACAAAAGAAAAAACATTATGTGAGTTGTGTTTTATTCTAAGAGAATTGCTATGTGTGCAGGGATTATCCAGCCTGATGCCGGCTAGTTCTAGTTTAAATGGCTTCTTACCCGGAGACTCCACGCTTCTTTGGTTAGCTTTTCTCTTTGTTGTTAGCCCAGCTCGGCATCCCCGCTTCTGCTTCCGCTCGCACCGCTTATGTCGTCTCCATTGGCGGTCACCGCTAGCACTTGACTCCGCTGCTACAAAGGCCGCTCGATGTAGCCCACGAAGTATTCCCATGCTAGCGAGGAGGTCCACCGTACATGCATCTTTCATTACAACAGTTAGCTCCATCTTCCTTGTGGTCTACATAACATGTGATCGTGGTTCTTTGGTCAAAATTTTGCATAGATGAGGTTTTACAGATCATCTTCAAGCCGCTTTCTGACAGTCACTTCTAGATGCGCAGTTTTGTGGGCGGTCTTATTTACGTGGCTCACCTTCGGCAGGGTCTTCTCCCCGTCATCTTTGTTGTAGCGTGCAAGGACGGGAGTGGAAGAAGTGTCAAAAGATGGCGCTGTTTTAATGACATTCAGACTTTACTTCAATCAATAACAGAGCAGCATCTCCTCATACGGAAACAACAACACAGGAAATGCGTCCCATGAAAAACCGTCCGACCGGAACTCTCTAATAGCTCAAATTCCTTGGGTGAATAATGTAAACTCACTACACCGGTATGTTTTAGCGCTTTCATGGTGAGTTTACTGACAGGTATAAGTAAGAACTTTACACTACTTTATATTAGAAATGGCAACAGTGGAGGATGAATGTCACATAACAAGAAGATAGAGAAAAAGAAGAAGCTTATCGACTACGGTGTCGGCACGGACTATAAAGGAGGACGCGCAAGATTTTTCAGGATTCATGCAGATCTCAAATACAAATCAGCAGGTACCAGAAGGTAAGACAAGTTGCTTTTGTATAATATTGTGAAACAAAACGCCAGATAATATGTCTTACCTTATACACACCATAATAATACTCGTATGTTTAATGCGCCGACAATCGTTCAAGCGGTGTGGCTTCATAGCTTACCAAAGTCGTACTAAAACATTTTGATAGATTTTTGAGTGCCGTGTGTAATGTTCTATATTTTCAGTGGAACATTTAAAACGTTGGTGGTGTTTACTTGAGACATATTGCCATCATAGTGCAGCCGACACTTATCTCTTATGTTTGACTGCCATCTACTGGTCACACTTATCATTACACCATGTACCAAATAAAATTGCTTCGAGGTGGGTAAGCTCAACCAAACTTATTCCTTACATTAGGCGCACCGGGTTATAAGGCGCACTGTCGAGTTTTCAGGAAAAAAAAAAAGATTTTAAGTGCGCTTTATAGTCCGGAAAATACGGTATATTGGTATTGTTATTTAAATGTACTATTATTTTACTTGTTTTTTTAAACTATATTTAAAGTTGGGTTTTGGTGGTACAAGAAATCCTCATGTTTTTAAATCATTAAATAATTGTGTTATTAATGTGATTACAATAATAGATTTTTATTTGTAAAAAGTACTTTACATTGAGTAAACAACCTCAAAGTGCTACAGTGTATTAAAAAAATTAAAAAAAATAAAATAAAATAAAATTAAAATTAAATTACAAAAATAAAATTAAAATAAAAAGATAATAAAAAATCAATTAAAATAAAAACTAGAACAGCCAAATAGCTATAACTAGTATGCATGTATCTAAAAAAAGACTTTTTTTAAAAGAAGGGTTTCTAAGCCTTTTTTTAAAAGCATCCACAGTCTGTGGTTCCCTCAGGTGGTCAGGGAGAGCGTTCCACAGGCTGGGAGCGGTGGATCAGGAAGCCCGGTCTCCCATTGTTCGTAGCTTTGTCCTCGGAGGTTGGAGGAGGTTAGCCTGTCCGGAGCGGAGGTGTCGAGTGGAGGATTTGGGGGTGAGTAGTTCTTTGAGGTATAGAGGGGCATTTCCATGGAGGCAAAATAACCGTAATTATTATTTTTGCCACAATCGTCCAGCCCTTCGTTCGTGTGGACACGGCCTGAATCTCCTTCGAGAATGTGAGGATAGCACTTCGGCAAAAATGACAGTACGAGTACTGATGTTTAGGAATTCAGAGGAAGCAAAGCGTTTGAAATTGTTGGCTGACTTCTTGCTATAAGTCTTTCTGTGTCCTTTGTAACTCTTTGACTGCTGCACCATTATCATCATTGACGTCGAAACCCAGCAGGGGGCGCCGCAGAAGGAGCGTAAAATGGGAGGCTTTTGGCTTCAAACATTGAGCGCTACAGGAAGTCTGCAGGCATCCAGCGACATGCCGCCAACCTCTCCACTCAGCCACCTTCGTCACGTTTGTTTGTACTGGTGCAAATTGCTTTTTTTTATTTTTTATTACAGCCACAGAGGAACGGGAGCAGGTTGCCAGCTATGCCCGGCAGGAGCTCCTTAGCATCACAAGCTGCGAACAACTGGCGAGGAATTGAGGTGGATCTACCACTCGTTGTGACATTTTGTTGTTTTAGAGGAGCTAACTAAATAAGGATTTTACTCTGTGCCTGCGTGATCCTGGCTTTTGCACAAAATCAAAGCCAACAATTCTAAATAGACAAACACAGACAGACAAAGTCTCTCAAGTGTTGCTGAAGTCTCATCTACCCTTGCTGTTAAACCACGACTGAGATGTAAATTCACATTTGCAAGTCACACTTTAATGATGTCGTCTGATTTCACCTCATTAGAAACGTTTGTAAATGCTCAAAATGTTCCATAGAGTTCACACAGCTTGCTGTAATTGGAGCACGGGTGTGTGAACTTTTCCAACCGTAAGCCACATACTGAAAAATCAAAGGATGTGTTGGCCATTTTGATTTTTTTTTTTCTAGTAACGGTCAAAGCAATGCCATGGAGATATGCTACTAAGGCCACGTCTACACTAAGCTGGATAATTCCTTAAACGAATAATTATTTAGCCTAAGCCCCGTGTCAGCCACACTAACCCGTCATTAAAGATCCCCCTCCTTGGATCATTTTTTACACTGATAAGTGTGCCGTGTATTTCTTGAATTTCTGGCTCTTAACTTTGTATGGAATCATTGATCATTTACAAACTGAGTTCGGAGAGGAAGTGACGTCAGAAAGAACGCGTCACAGCCAGCTTCATAACAACCGGAGCTAACCACTGGAAAGATGGAGGCGAGTCATCCAGACATGCCTGTGTTTCTCTTTTTTTACATGTACAGACGCTTGTGGAAATCACACATACTTTACATACCTTAAGAGAAGGAAACGCGCGATTGCAGCTATTTGGGATACAACACAATTTAGACGACAAGAGAACTTTCGAATGTCCAGGTCAGCTGTGATGCTACTTACTAAAAAACTTTGTCCATTTGTCGAAGGGGAGACAACGAGAATGCAGGCTCCGGTGGATGTGATAAAAAAGGTAGCGTGTGCTTTGTATTACCTGGCTGACAAGGGAAGACTACGGAAAACAACAAATGCTTTTGGACTGGCAAAGCAGACTGTATCAGTTATTGTCCGCCATGGATGTCTCGAACTCAACGTCTAGGTCCAGAGTATATAAAGTAGGGCTGGGCGATATATCGATATATTCGATATATCGCGGGTTTGTCTCTGTGTGATATAGAAAATGACAATATCGCGATATTCGAGTATACGTTCTCACGCAGTTGCTTTTAGCTGCAGGCATTACACTGCATGCGTTCCCCACTCTTTCTAGTCTCTCCTTCTCACAGAGACGTAATCCAAGCGCACCTTCTTACATACGTCACGTGTGCAACGTCACACGCTCCCGCGGAGCAGAGAGGTAGCAACATGGTAACGTTAGCCGTCATGCTAACGGTGAGGTGCGGGTGGTAATACGAGAGAGAGAAGGTGCAAATCGGGTAACAAATGGAGGAAGAATTAATTCCCAAGAAAAACAGCACGGGGTCCATCGTCCGGCGGTGGTTTGACTTCAAGCGGGAATATGTTCAACATTTATGCAGCGAAAGCGTTGCTACAAAAAGTAGCAGCACTGCTAATGTAGCATCATTTGAAAAGTCACCCGCTAGAGAATGAGGAGTGCTTGAAACTCCGCATGTCAACATCTCCGGCCGGTGCCACACCAACAAAATGCCGAAGCAACTATTTCCAGATCAACGCCGTATGAAAAAAAATAGTCAACAACAGAAGGAGATAACCTCCGCAGGAACCTATTATGCAGCTAATTTTTATTTGACAGTTATTGAAATATCTTGTGTGACATCATGCACAAAAGTGCACTTTATTTGTTTTAAACTATTGTAGTGGCGTTCTGTACAGAAAGTGCACTTTAATTTAATGTTGTTTTGATATGTCAACTTGGTGACGTCATGCACAAAAGTGCACTAATAGCTTGTTTTAAAATGTCTCTGACAATCTTGCACTTTCTGTTTTGAAATGACATGAATGTTTGTGCCACTGCTTAATAACTGTTTAATAAATACACTTTTGGTCAATTGACTTAGTTGTGATTTCCCTCTCTGCATGAAAGTTTAAAATGAGCATATATTAATGCAGTATGAAGAAGAATGTTTTAATGTAGACACATAGAATCATCATACTGCTGTGATTATATGCATCAAGTGTTCATTCAAGGCTAAGGCAAAATATCCAGATATATATCGTGTATCGTGACATGGCCTAAAAATATTGAGATATTAAAAGAGGCCATATCGCCCAGCCCTAATATAAAGTCACCAAAAAGGAATGGACAATGAAGGTGAAGGCAAAAGAGTGAGGAATGTCTTGACCAGATATCTAGATCCCTAGATTGATTGATGTAAAATGTTCTTTATCACATTGTTTACTTTCACGTGTCCATTAAAGATTTGATTAATCGGATCTTAAACGGTGGCATTGTGTTTGTGTGGATAAGGATAAGGTTAGGTGGGATTTACCCTGGATAACCTTGTCCGGCTTAGTGTAGAAGGGGACTAAGTTAAGCCTGCATCTCAGCATTTTGTTGAAGGTGACAAAGTGTATTATTGTTGAAGGGGAACTGCACTTTTTTTTTTGATTTGCCTATTGTTCACAATTAGAGATGTCCGATAATATCGGACTGCCTACTGCCATTCCTACTGTCAAGCATGGTGGTGGTAGTATTGTGTTCTGGGCCTGTTTTGCTGCCAATGGAACTGGTGCTTTACAGAGAGTAAATGGGACAATGAAAATGGAGGATTACCTCCAAATTCTTCAGGACAACCTAAAATCATCAGCCCGGAGGTTGGGCCTTGGGCACAGTTGGGTGTTCCAACAGGACAATGACCCCAAACACACCTCAACAGTGGTAAAGGAATGGCTAAATCAGGGTAGATTTAAGGTTTTAGAATGGCTTTCCAAAAGTCCTGACTTAAACGTGTGGACAATGCTGAAGAAACAAGTCCATGTCAGAAAACGGGGCGGCGTGGCGAAGTTGGTAGAGTGGCTGTTACTGGGGTTCAATTCCCACCTTCTACCTTCCTAGTCACGTCCGTTGTGTCCTTGGGCAAGACACTTCACCCTTTGCCTCTGATGGCTGCTGGTTAGCGCCTTGCATGGCAGCTCCCGCCATCAGTGTGTGAATGTGTAAATGTGGAAATACTGTCAAAGCGCTTTGAGTACCTTGAAGGTAGAAAAGCGCTATACAAGTACAACCCATAAAACCAACAAATTTAGCTGAACTGCACCAATTTTGTCAAGAGGAGTGGTCAAAAATTCAAGCAGAAGCTTGTGGATGGCTACCAAAAGTGCCTTATCGCAGTGAAACTTGCCAAGGGACATGTAAGCAAATATTAACATTGCTGTATGTATACTTTTGACCCAGCAGATTTGGTCACATTTTCAGTAGACCCATAATAAATTCATTAAAGAACCAAACTTCATGAATGTTTTTTGTGACCAACAAGTATGTGCTCCAATCACTCAATCACAAAAAAATAAGAGTTGTAGAAATGATTGTAAACTCAAGACAGCCATGACATTATGTTCTTTACAAGTGTATGTCAACTTTTGGCCATGACTGTATATGCTTACATCATGTAAACAAAACCCTAATGGAGGTGTTTGGATGTTTTTCAAGGGCTTTATAGAGTAGATTGGAGCGGCTACCGTAGGCTCCATAGTAAGCCGACTTTTGATTGCATTTATTTAATATTAAGAATGCATTAAAAAAAATACATCCATCGTCATGTCTTTCATATTGATTGTGAATGATAGGCAAAATCCCCCAAAAATTGCAGTCCCCCTTTTACAGTAGTATTACCAATATCAATGTTTAAACTTTTTTCTCATGTTTTGCATTTAGATGATGGTTTAACTGTAATTTTGGACACTCCTGAAATAAAAGCTTCATTCATCGTCTCATGAAAAGTGAATTTGATAGACTTTTTCATAGGGCTGGGCGATATGGCTGAAAAGCATCACAATATAAGTTTTTTATATTGACTGATATCGATAATTTATTATTGATGTTTTTATGACCTATGGACCTGGAGAAAAATGTATGAAATGTTAACCAGGTAATGAACCGCATGCACTAACAGAGTGTGTCCTATATGTGTTTCATGGCAAGAAAACATGCACATTCCAAATCATAAGACTTGTGTGGCTCCTTGCCATTAACTTTTAGGTCACATGACTCAGTGAATAATTGTGCAGAGCTTGCCAATGAATAGCACTTCCCCTAAAACCACAAGGTGACTTTGAACGCACTTTGTCTTTGCGTGGATTAATGCCTACAGCGAAGCTGCTGTACGTCACCCGCACAAAATCCTACATCATTTTTTAAACCAGAAAAAAAAAGGACAAGCAGCAAGTGCCAGCACATGTCATGTTTACAGATGCTAGGATGAATGCTATGTTCCTGTTGAACCGGCGGGAGGAATCACATGCTTTACCAAACCCTGCTCGTGTAACGGAATGTATGCTTTTGCCGTGTGCATTAGTGGAATAGGTGGGACTATAATGCTTGGGTAGTATTGGAAGTATTGGAGTGAAGAACACCACTATGGACTGTGGTCAAAATCCTCTGGAGGACACATGTGAGACAGACATCATCAAGGTTTGGTGTTATGGTATTTTTTATTTATTTATTTTTTATTTTTTGTCATAAACAAATACAATCATGTGTGCTTACGGACTGTATCCCTGCAGACTGTATTGATCTATATTGATATATAATGTAGGAAAATGAATAACAGAAAGAAACAACCCTTTTGTGGAATGAGTGTGAATGAGTATAAATGGGGGAGGGAGGTTTTCTGGGTTGGTGCACTAATTGTAAGTGTATCTTGTGTTTTTATGTTGATTTAATCATTTAAAAAAATTAATAATTTTTAAATGTATTTATTTATTTCTTGTGCGGCCCGGTACCAATCGATCCACGGACCGGTACCCGGCCGTGGCCCGGTACCAATCGATCCACGGACCGGTACCTGGCCGTGGCCCGGTGGTTGGGGACCACTGGTGTAGTAGACCTAAGTATTCATTAAGTACCACCATAATGACAACATTAAAATACAGTAGTGTAGTAGACCTAAGCTCGATTGGTAGAGCGGCCGTGCCAGCAACTTGAGGGTTGTAGGTTCGATCCCCGCTTCCGCCATCCTAGTCACTGCCGTTGTGTCCTTGGGCAAGACACTTTACCCACCTGCTCCCAGTGCCCCCCACAGTGGTTTAAATGTAACTTAGATATTGGGTTTCACAATGTAAAGCGCTTTGAGTCACTTGAGAAAAAAGCGCTATATAAATGTAATTCACTTCACTTCACTTCACTAAGTATCCATTAAGTACCACCATAATGACAACATTAAAATACAGTAGTGTAGTAGACCCAAGTATTCATTAAGTACCACCATAATGTAGCTGAGATAGGCTCCAGCGCCCCCCGCGACCCCGAAGGGAATAAGCGGTAGAAAATGGTTGGATGGATAATGACAACATTAAAATACAGTAGTGTAGTAGACCTAAGTATTCATTAAGTACCACCATAATGACAACATTAAAATACAGTAGTGTAGTAGACCTAAGTATTCATTAAGTACCAACATAATGACAACATTAAAATACAGTAGTGTAGTAGACCTAAGTATTCATTAAGTACCAACATAATGACAACATTAAAATACAGTAGTGTAGTAGACCTAAGTATTCATTAAGTACCAACATAATGACAACATTAAAATACAGTAGTGTAGTAGACCTAAGTATTCATTAAGTACCAACATAATGACAACATTAAAATACAGTAGTGTAGTAGACCTAAGTATTCCTCAAGTACCACCATAATGACAACATTAAAATACAGTAGTGTAGTAGACCTAAGTATTCATCAAGTACCACCATAATGACCAACATTAAAATACAGTTGTGTAGTAGACCTAAGTATTCATTAAGTACCACCATAATGACCAACATTAAAATACAGTAGTGTAGTAGACCTAAGTATTCATTAAGTACCACCATAATGACCAACATTAAAATACAGTAATGTAGTAGACCTAAGTATTCATTAAGTACCAACATAATGACAACATTAAAATACAGTAGTGTAGTAGACCTAAGTATTCCTCAAGTACCACCATAATGACAACATTAAAATACAGTAGTGTAGTAGACCTAAGTATTCCTCAAGTACCACCATAATGACCAACATTAAAATACAGTAGTGTAGTAGACCTAAGTATTCATTAAGTACCACCATAATGACAGAATTTAAATACAGTAGTGTAGTAGACCTAAGTATTCATTAAGTACCACCATAATGACAACATTAAAATACAGAAGTGTAGTAGACCTAAGTATTCACTAAGTACCACCATAATGACAACATTAAAATACAGTAGTGTATTAGACCTAAGTATTCATTAAGTACCACCATAATGACAACATTAAAATACAGTAGTGTAGTAGACCTAAGCATTCATTAAGTACCACCATAATGACATTAAAATACAGTAGTGTAGTAGACCTAAGTATTCATCAAGTACCACCATAATGACCAACATTAAAATACAGTAGTGTAGTAGACCTAAGTATTCATTAAGTACCACCATACTGACAACATTAAAATACAGTAGTGTAGTAGACCTAAGTATTCATTAAGTACCAACATAATGACAACATTAAAATACAGTAGTGTAGTAGACCTAAGTATTCATTAAGTACCAACATAATGACAACATTAAAATACAGTAGTGTAGTAGACCTAAGTATTCATTAAGTACCACCATAATGACCAACATTAAAATACAGTAGTGTAGTAGACCTAAGTATTCATTAAGTACCAACATAATGACAACATTAAAATACAGTAGTGTAGTAGACCTAAGTATTCCTCAAGTACCACCATAATGACAACATTAAAATACAGTAGTGTAGTAGACCTAAGTATTCCTCAAGTACCACCATAATGACCAACATTAAAATACAGTAGTGTAGTAGACCTAAGTATTCATTAAGTACCACCATAATGACAACATTAAAATACAGTAGTGTAGTAGACCTAAGTATTCATTAAGTACCACCATAATGACAGCATCAAAATACAGTAGTGTATTAGACCTAAGTATTCATTAAGTACCACCATAATGACAACATTAAAATACAGTAGTGTAGTAGACCTAAGTATTCATTAAGTGCCACCAAAGTGACAACATTAAAATACAAGTTTGTAGTAGACCTAAGCATTCATTAAGTACCACCATAATGACATTAAAATACAGTAGTGTAGTAGACCTAAGTATACATTAAGTACCACCATAATGACCAACATTAAAATACAGTAGTGTAGTAGACCTAAGTATTCATTAAGTACCACCATAATGACCAACATTAAAATACAGTAGTGTAGTAGACCTAAGTATACATTAAGTACCACCATAATGACCAACATTAAAATACAGTAGTGTAGTAGACCTAAGTATTCATTAAGTACCACCATAATGACAACATTTAAATACAGTAGTGTAGCAGACCTAAGTATTCATTAAGTACCACCATAATGACAACATTTAAATATAGTAGTGTAGTAGACCTAATTATTAATTAAACACAACATAATGACAAAATTCAAATACAGTAGATAGATTAGATTAGATAGTACTTTATTGATTCCTTCAGGAGACAATAAAGTACTATCCATCCATCTATCTATCTATCTATCTATCTATCGACTGTAGTGTAGTAGACCTAAGTATTCATTAAGTACCAACATAATGACAACATTAAAATACAGTAGTGTAGTAGACCTAAGTATTCATTAAGTACCACCATAATGACCAACATTAAAATACAGTAGTGTAGTAGACCAAAGTATTCATTAAGTACCACCATAATGACCAACATTAAAATACAGTAGTGTATTAGACCTAAGTATTCATCAAGTACCACCATAATGACCAACATTAAAATACAGTAGTGTAGTAGACCTAAGTATTCATTAAGTACCACCATAATGACGGAATTTAAATACAGTAGTGTAGTAGACCTAAGTATTCATTAAGTACCACCATAATGACCAACATTAAAATACAGTAGTGTAGTAGACCTAAGTATTCATTAAGTACCACCATAATGACCAACATTAAAATACAGTAGTGTAGTAGACCTAAGTATTCATTAAGTACCACCATAATGACCAACATTAAAATACAGTAGTGTAGTAGACCTAAGTATTCATCAAGTACCACCATAATGACCAACATTAAAATACAGTAGTGTAGTAGACCTAAGTATTCATTAAGTACCACCATAATGACCAACATTAAAATACAGTAGTGTAGTAGACCTAAGTATTCATTAAGTACCACCATAATGACCAACATTAAAATACAGTAGTGTAGTAGACCTAAGTATTCATTAAGTACCACCAAAGTGACAACATTAAAATACAAGTTTGTAGTAGACCTAAGCATTCATTAAGTACCACCATAATGACATTAAAATACAGTAGTGTAGTAGACCTAAGTATACATTAAGTACCACCATAATGACCAACATTAAAATACAGTAGTGTAGTAGACCTAAGTATTCATTAAGTACCACCATAATGACCAACATTAAAATACAGTAGTGTAGTAGACCTAAGTATACATTAAGTACCACCATAATGACCAACATTAAAATACAGTAGTGTAGTAGACCTAAGTATTTATTAAGTACCACCATAATGACCAACATTAAAATACAGTAGTGTAGTAGACCTAAGTATTCATTAAGTACCACCATAATGACAACATTTAAATACAGTAGTGTAGTAGACCTAATTATTCATTAAACACAACATAATGACAAAATTCAAATACAGTAGATAGATTAGATTAGATAGTACTTTATTGATTCCTTCAGGAGAGTTCCCTCAGGAAAATGTAATAGATGGATAGATAGTACTTTATTGATTCCTTCAGGAGACAATAAAGTACTATCTATCTATCTATCTATCTATCTATCTATCTATCTATCTATCTATCTATCTATCTATCTATCTATCTATCTATCTATCTATCTATCTATCTATCTATCTATCTATCTATCTATCTATCTATCTATCTATCTACTGTAGTGTAGTAGACCTAAGTATTCATTAAGTACCACCATAATGACAACATTCAAATACAGTAGTGTAGTAGACCTAAGTATTCATTAAGTACCACCATAATGACCAACATTAAAATACAGTAGCATAGTAAGCCTAAGTATTCATTAAAAACAAGGCAGATGTTTTATTTAACAAGTATATTTAATTGTTTTGGCCTCTGTAACATTACAAATAGTTTGAACAGTAAGACTGTTTGAATTTCAGAAAATAAAACAATTATTACTTATTTAAGTGATTCTATGGTGTAACACTAGTGGTACGCAGTTTGAGAATCACTGCATTAGACAAATGGTCAACTGAGAGGTGTAAAGCACGTCGCCATTGGACTCTAGAGCAGTGGAGACGCCTTCTCTGGACTGATGAATCACGCTTTTCCATCTGGCAATCTGATGGACCAGTCTGGGTTTGGAGGTTCCCAGGAGAACGCTACATTTCGGACCGCATTGTGCCGAGTGGGAAATTTGGTGGAGGAGGAATTATGGTGTGGGGTTGTTTTTCCAGGAGTTGGGCTTGGCCCCTTAGTTCCAGGATACCAAAACATTTTGCACAATTCCATGGGATGGCACTTTAAGTTCATGTGTGAGTAAAGGCAGGTGGCCAAATACTTTTGGCAATATAGTGTATATAAGACTTTTAAAGTCATTTTGATAGTAGGCTAATATAGACACTTACATCATGTGTTTTCTTCATTATAACAATTATATAAGACTTTTAAAGTCATTTTGATAGTAGGCTAATATAGCTAATATAGACACTTACATCATGTGTTGCCTTCATTATAACACTTATATAAGACTTTTTTAAAGTCATTTTGATAGTAGGCTAATATAGCTAATATAGACACTTACATCATGTGCTGTCTTCAATATAACACTTACATAAGACTTTTAAAGTCATTTTGATAGTAGGTTAATATAGCTAACATAGACACTTGCATCATGTGTTGTCTTCATTATAACACTTATATAAGACTTAAAGTCATTTTGATAGTAGGCTAATATAGCTAATCAGTGTTTCCCATAAACTGCCAGGATACCTGTGGCGGTGGGGGCGTGGCTATGGGCGTGGTCACCATGACATCATCGAGTAATTTGCATAATTTACTACAATGATATGATTTTCTCTAAAAAGGCTCAAAAAATGTATACTTACTAATTAATAATAACAGTTTTGTTTTAAACGACCGTCCATCCATCCATTTTACAATATAATTACAACACTTTATGTACATATTTATATACAGATTTGAACAATAAGTTATACACTGAAATATATTTATTAATTGTGGTTCTTACAAAAAATATATCTTGTAAAATATAAAAATAAATGTCTCTTAAAGCTCTGCCCCTTTAATTAGTGCATACTAAATAATTTAGTTTAGCCTACTACTACAACCATATTATTTACCAGCAACATAAAGTGAAACAGAGGCAGAGGTGTACTGCCACAGTCAGTAACAAATAAACAGAAAACAGTTGTGGTCAAATACAAATAAGGCAACAAGAGAAGTATCCTACACTTCTCTTTTGTAAAGTAAATCTGAACAGCCTATATGGGCATCTACATCAACTATATGATTTGCCTGAGAAGCTGGACAGGACAAAAAAAAAACAAAAAAACAAAAACTTTTTTTTTATTTTTATTATTTGTGGCGGACGTAATTCTTTCGTGGCGGGCCGCCACAAATAAATGAATGTGTGGGAAACACTGCTAATATAGACACTTACATCATGTGTTGCCTTCATTATGACACTTATATAAGACTTTTTTAAAGTCATTTTGATAGTAGGCTAATATAGCTAATATAGACACTTACATCATGTGCTGTCTTCAATATAACACTTATATAAGACTTTTAAAGTCATTTTGATAGTAGGTTAATATAGCTAGTATAGACACTTACATCATGTGTTGCCTTCATTATGACACTTATAAAAGGCTTTTAATTTTTGGCGGCTCCAGACAAATTATTTTTTGGTATTTTTGGTCCAATTTGGCTCTTTCAACATTTTGGGTTGCCGAACCCTGGCTTACACAAACAAATACAAAAATTCATGTAAAATATTTAGAAATATGTCTCCAAATAGGACATATGCTGTGAATCATAAAAGCAATCTACTTAGTTTGAGATTGTGTTTTATTAAACTGGATTTTTTTCCTTCAGTTTTAATCAGGGACAAATGGGTCATCCGCCTCCATCACAAGTTCTCAGTCACTTTCTCTCCTCACACACACACAAAGTGTATTTTCACACACCAGATGAAGACTGTACACACACTCCACACAAGACACGACATGACCAGACACTTGAAAACAATCTATTTTCCTCCCAGCTTCCACGCTACAAGCCAGACTTTTTTAAGCCAAAGGTGCAAATGAAAGAAAAAGGTTGCAAGACGTTTCTGAAAACGAATCAATGTGCAGTCAATTCCTTCAGCTTTGAATTGAGTGCTTCTTCGCGAAGAACTGGTTTCCCTTTTGTCTGCACACACAACCCTCCATTCAAATTTTTATAGGCGACAAGGGGAGCATTTTGTGTCTTTATATGGGCAACTGGAGGGCCTTAACAACTACAGTTTGGAGCAAACCAAAGACACTTGTGTCTAAAGAGTGACAGGATTTACAAAGGGGGAAACCATACTGCTGATTAAGGACTCTTCATGGATTTCACGTCAACTTAAAGGCAAACATTTTAAATGAAGTATTGTGCTAAATGCTACATTGAGCATCTCAACTGAATTAACCGCAGAGTAGGGTTGTACGGTATACCGGTACTGGTAAAGTACCGCGATACTAATGAATCATAATTGGTACTATACCGCCTCTAAAATGTACCGGTCCCCCCACCATTTTTTTATTTTTTTAAAAATTTTTAAACAGGCAATGACAGCACGCTGTCATCACGCCGTGACATTGCTGGTTTTACGAGCAGAGGAGCATGTTCGGCATGTTCGGAGTACTTACAAGCAGACAGAAAAGGGAGAATGGACGCATTTTGGCTTAAAAACTAAAGATAAAGGTGAAGTTATAACACTGAAACTTCCTCAGGAAGAGGTGCTTTAAGACATGGCTAGCTAGTTAGCGGCTAACATCCATCCGCAGTCTGCAGTGTTTTAGCTACTTCTACATCACTAATCCTTGTCTCCTTGGCGACAAATAAAGTATGTTTCTAAAAAGTACCATTATCACTGCAGGACGAGGAATAGCTAAACATGCTTCACTAGACACCGTAGGAGGATACAATAGATCACCTGCGTCACAATGTAAACAAACACCATGGGTGGATCTACACCTGACATCCAATGTAATGATACCAAGTACAAGAGCGTATCTAGTCGATACTATGATTACATTGATATTTGTTAGCATGACAAAATCTTTTTTAGTTTTTTAAAAGTTCATACTATGTTTATAAACTCAGAAAATACGTCCCTGGACCCATGAGGATTTTGAATATGACCAATGTATGATCCTGTAACTACTTGGTATCGGACCGATACCTAAATTTGTGCTATCATCCGAAACTAATGTAAAGTATCAAACACGAGAAGAATACGTGATTATTACATTTTAACAGAAGTGTAGATGGAACATGTTAAAACAGAAAATAACCAGATATTAACAGTAAATGAATAAGTGGATTAATAATCCATTTTTACAGTTTGTCCCTCATAATTTCAACACAATAATAGAATGATAAATGACACAATATGTTACTGCATACGTCAGCAGACTAATTAGGAGCCTTTGTTTGTTTACTTACTACTAAAAGACAAGTTGTCTTGTATGTTCACTATTTTATTTAAGGACAAAATTGTTCTTTGATTGCAATAATAAACATATGTTTAATGTACCGTAAGATTTTTTTGTAAAAAAATAAAGCCAATAATGCCATTTTTTGTGGTACCCTTTATTTAGAAAAGTATCGAAATACATTTTGGTACAAGTACCAAAATATTGGTATTGGGACAACCTTACCTGGTCCTGGTTAAAAATGTAGTATGTTTTTTAAATGTATGTTTAATGATGTTAAAATGGTTTAATATGCTAAACTTCAGGATATTAATAAAAAAAGTACAAAATCATGCTGATTATCAAAGATGTTAGATGAGTGATAGATAGTTATAGCTCAATTAAAGCTTTTGTTATTCTGGAAATTCATGGTGTTGCTCAAGGTAATATCATTTATATGGTGCAGGGATACCCATGATTTCAGCCAATTCAATTTCTGACCTGGGTATTTGTCAAATCCTAGTTGACAAATGTCACTGGACCAACCTTCTGTTTCTTCTAGTACGAGCTGTAAACACCTTAAGCTTTTTGGTTTGTGGTAAAAGCTTGCTTCACTCGTAAGAAAACGCGCTTTTTTGCAGCAAAATAAATTGACAAGAGAGGTCTCGTAATGACTTTCCAGCGCTGCCATTAGGCAACTCACCTGTGCAGGAGTAGTCATCGATCCGGATGTAGCCTGTATGGCAGATGCACATGAAGGAGCCGGGGGTGTTAACACACATGGTGTTCTCCCTGCAGTAGTGCTTCCCCTCTGCGCACTCATCGATATCTAAAGGGCAAAGAAATAAGAGACTTGCTGAGCCATGGATGGTATTCCTCTAATTATTTATTAATATTATCATGATTAGCTCTTATTAAACCAGGATTCTGTTCATAACTTTTATGGACATCATTTCTAGGCGCAGTCAGGGCGTTGAGGGTATCTAGTTTGGTGGCTGCAGGATTAGGTCTCTGCTTTTTGCAGATAATGTGGTCCTGATGGCTTCATCTGGCCAAGATCTTCAGCTCTCACTTGATTGGTTTGCAGCCGAGTGTGAAGCGACTGGGATGGGAATCAGTACCTCCAAGTCTGAGTCCATGGTTCTCGCCCGGAAAAGGGTGGAGTGCCATCTCCGGGTTGGGGAGGAGACCTTGCCCCAAGTGGAGGAGTTCAAGTACCTCAGAGTCTTGTTCACGAGTGAGGGAAGAGTGGATCGTGAGATCGACAGGCGGATCGGTGCGGCGTCTTCAGTAATGCGGACGCTGTATCGATCCGTTGTGGTGAAGAAGGAGCTGAGCCGGAAGGCAAAGCTCTCAATTTACCGGTCGATCTACGTTCCCATCCTCACCTATGGTCATGAGCTTTGGGTTATGCCCGAAAGGACAAGATCACAGGTATAAGCGGCCGAAATGAGTTTTCTCCGCCAGGTGGCGGGGCTCCCCCTTAGAGATAGGGTGATAAGCTCTGTCATCCGGTAGGAGCTCAAACTAAAGCCACTGCTCCTCCACATCGAGAGGGTCCAGATGAGGTGGTTCGGGCATCTGGTCAGGATGCCACCCGAACGCCTCCCGAGGGAGGTGTTTCGGGCACGTCCGACCGGTAGGAGGCCACGGGGAAGACCCAGGACACGTTGGGAAGACTATGTCTCCCGGCTGGCCTGGGAACGCCTCAGGATCCCCCGGGAGGAGCTGGACGAAGTGGCTGGGGAGAGGGAAGTCTGGGCTTCCCTGCTTAGGCTGCTGCCCCCACGACCCGACCTCGGATAAGCGGAAGAAGATGGATGGATGGATGGATGGATGGATAAACCAGGAAAAAATCCCCATTGAGATTAAGACCATTTTTTTCCAAGCGAGTCCTCCTGCTTAAGAGGCAGCAGCAGGTAGAACACCGAGTTATGTCAGAGTAACCTTTCGTGCTTTGAAGTTATTCAACAATCTCAACTCAGTCAATTCCCAGTGCCTTTGCAACATATTCCAAGCATAAGGTGCAGAAAACATAAGAGCCCAGATAGCAAGGGTTATTCCTGCTTTGTTGCACTATTACATTCAACACAGCGCTAATCACATTACACATGGGCCTGTCAACTGACTGAGAATGAATCCAAATATTGAGTGGCGGATCGCAACCTCGCTAAGACTTTCAGTTCACATATCTTCATTCCCATCAATAGTATATGAGGCCGAAACCTTAAGTTCAAGGCTGTTTATTGATTTAACTTCTACTTTATTTTGTCACCTTTAACTAAGCAGAAAGACATTACACCCTTTTCCAGACTGTTTTCAATAAACAGAAGCCTGTGGTGGTGCTACTAATGATTTTGAGTACTTGCACAGACACATGGATCATTTGGACTTAAAGGCCTACTGAAATGATTTTGTTTTATTTAAACGGGAATAGCAGATCCATTCTATGTGTCATACTTGATCATTTCGCGATATTGCCATATTTTTGCTGAAAGGATTTAGTAGAGAAAATCGACGATAAAGTTCGCAACTTTTGCTCGCTGATAAAAAAAAGCCTTGCCTGTACCGGAAGTAGCGTGACGTCACAGGAGCTAGTATTCCTCACAATTCCCCATTGTTTACAATGGAGCGAGAGAGATTCGGACCGAGAAAGTGATGATTACCCCATTAATTTGAGCGAGGATGAAAGATTCGTAGATGAGGAACGTTACAGTGAATGACTTGAGAGGCAGCGATGGACGTATCTTTTTTCGCTCTGACCGTAACTTAGGTACAAGCTGGCTCATTGGATTCCACACTCTCCTTTTTCTATTGTAGATCACAGATTTGTATTTTAAACCACCTCGGATACTATATCCTCTTGAAAATGAGAGTCGAGAACGCGAAATGGACATTCAGTGCCTTTTATCTCCACGACAATACATCGGCAAAATGCTTTATCTACGAGCTAACGTGATAGCATCTTGCTTTAACTGCATATAGAAACAAAAGAAATAAACCCCTGACTGGAAGGATAGATAGAAAATCAACAATACTATTAAACCGTGGACATGTAAATACACGGTTAATGCTTTCCAGGCTGGCGAAGGTTAACAATGCTGTGCTAACGACGCCATTGAAGCTAACTTAGCAACCGGACTGCACAGAGCTATGCTAAAAACATTAGCTCTCCACCTACGCCAGCCAGCCCTCATTTGCTCATCAACACCCGTGCTCACCTGCGTTCCAGCGATCGGCAGAAGGACGAAGGACTTCACCCGATGCGTTTGGCGGCCCAGAGACGTAGGAAGTCAAGGTGAGGTCGGCGGCTAGCGCGGCTAGCACGGCTAGCGCTCCAACAAAGTCCTCCTGGTTGTGTTGCTGTAGTCCGCTGCTAATACACTGATCCCATCTACAACTGTCTTCTTTGCAGCCTTCATTGTTCATTAAAAAAATTGCAAAAGATGTCCAGAATACTGTGGAATTATGAAATGAAAACAGAGCTTTTTGTATAGGATTCTACGGGGGTACCATAACTTCCGTTACTCGGACTTAGTCACGCGCATACATCATCATACCGCGATGTTTCAGCCGGATATTTCCCGGGAATTTTAAAATGTCACTTTATAAGTTAACCCGGCCGTATTGGCATGTGTTGCAATGTTAAGATTTCATCATTGATATATAAACTATCAGACTGCGTGGTCGGTAGTAGTGGCTTTCAGTAGGCCTTTAAGCTACCATATTTTCCGGACCGTAGAGTGCACCGGATTATGGTGCGCACTGCCGATGAATGGTCTATGTCAGGTTCAAACACTGATGACATCTATTAAACAAGACAAGAAGCAAGGAATTAAACAGAGACAAGATTCAATTAGGCTCGATTTGAGGAGAGACGCGTCGACTGTACTCTCTGCACAGTCTTCCACCACGCTCTGGCGAAAGATTTTACGCCACCTTTTTTTATTTGGACTTTCCCTGTTTACATAACAACAGCTGTTTCTACAGGAATGGGGGGTATGTAAACAGCCATTGTTTTCGGTCACATTAACACAAAAGAAAAAGATGCCTCGGGCTTGGACTGGTCCTGGATCGAGCTTGGGCAGGTCTCGGATGACAATAGATAACCCCTCCCGTCTCCTCCCATCATACACAGCGGAATTTTCCAAGCCTTTGGCTTGGTGCAACAAAGACAGCTTTCGTCTGTTCACTGGGAACTCAGAGAACGGAAAGTTTTTTGATAATTTAAAATTTTTCTGACAGTCTATTTTTGATCTTTTTTCATATATTAGGCGCACCAGATTATAGGGCGCATTAAAGAAGTCATATTATTTATTTTTTTCCTAAATGTAAAACACTTCCTTGTGGTCTATAATACATAACATGTGATGTTGGTTCTTGGGTCAAAATGTTGCATAGATGATGTTTTACAGATCATCTTTAAGTCGCTTTCTGACAGTCGCTTCCGGATGCGCCGTTTTGTGGGCGGTCTTATTTACGTGCCTCACCTTCGGCAGCATCTTCTCCCCGTCATCTTTGTTGTAGCAGTGTAGCGTGCAAGGACGGGAGTGGAAGAAGTGTCAAAAGATGGAGCTAACTATTTTAATGACATTCAGACTTTACTTCAATCAATAAGAGAGCAGCATCTCCTCATCCGGAAACAACAACACCGGAAATGTTTCCCGTGAAAAAACATCCGACCGGAACTCTAATACAGTAACTAAAGTTCCATGGGTGAATCATGTAAACTCACTAGCGCTTTCATGGCGAGTTTACTGACAGATGTAAGGACTTTACACTACTTTATATTAGAAATGCCAACAGCGGAGGATGAATGTCACATAACAAGAAGATAGAGAAAAAGAAGACGCATATTGACTATGGCAGATGCGCGCAATTTTTCAGGACTCATGCAGATCCCAAATACAGATCAGCGGGTACCAGAAGGTAAGAAAAAATTATTTTGCATAATATTGCGAAACAAAACGCCAGATAATATCTCTTACCTTATACACACACCATAATAATACTCGCATGTTTAATGCGCAGACAATCCTTCAAGCGGTGCGGCTTCATAGCTTACCAAAGTCGTACCAAAACATTTTGATAGATTTTTGAGTGCCGTGTGTAATGTTATATATTTTCAATGGAACATTTAAAATGTTGGTGTTGTTTACTTGAGACCCATCATAGTGCAGTCTACACGTATATCTTATGTTTGACTGCCATCTACTGGTCACACTTATCATTATACCATGTACCAAATAAAATAGCTTCCAGGTGGGTAAGCTCAACCAAACGTATTCCTTACATTAGGCGCACCGGGCTACAAGGCGCACTGTCGAGTTTTGAGAAAAAAAAAAGATTTTAGGTGCGCCTTATGGTCCGGAAAATATGGTATATACAAACGTTTGTACTTACGTCATGTATATAAAACCCTAATGGAGGTGTTTGGATGTTTTTTAAGGGCTTTATAGGCGGAATTGCGCGGCTCCTATTAGCTTAATTGTAAGCACACTTTTGATTGCAGTTATTCAAGATTTAGAATGCAAAAAACTAAAAAATAACTTCAATCGGCATGTCTCTCATAATGATTGTGAACGATAGGCAACATTCCATAAAAAGTGCAGTTTCCCTTTAAGGGGCTGATTGAATTCAATTGATTTATTTTGATGCCCGCTATATCTCCTATATAAAAAAAACTTGCGACAATAATTTCTTGCTTCTGGATCTTTTTGGCCCAAGCAAGGCGCCTGCCTGTGGCATAAAAATAGGTTATGTTGTTTAGATCACACTTCTTTACAGATTATAGCCGTGTGTTGCATGTTCCACAACATTGGAGCATAATGCAGGAATGTGTAGGAAAATGATAGTGTCTCCTTGGGACATTCGGTAGTACGTATTCCGACAAGTTGGGACACTTTCATAGTCAATTTAAACCCGGAAATGGCGAGAACGACATGAAAAGACGCTTGGGTCCACCCCTCTTTTCTTCGCAAGGAATATGAGACATTCTTCACTTAATGAGAATAAATGAACATCCCAGCAGTCGGCATCCTAATGACAGCAGACATTGCACAGTAAGTGATGTTTTGTTATGTTTGTTGGCTTTTATAAAGTCTGCAGTGAGTAGTAATCAGTGATGTTGACAAAAAAGCAAATGTGATGAGTTTTTTAAATTAATGTGCCGCCTAAGCTTAAATGACTAAAATACGTAAATATTAAATGTTATTATAAATGTTACTACATGACATATAAACTTACATCA
Source organism: Entelurus aequoreus (assembly GCF_033978785.1). Taxonomy (NCBI): domain Eukaryota; kingdom Metazoa; phylum Chordata; class Actinopteri; order Syngnathiformes; family Syngnathidae; genus Entelurus; species Entelurus aequoreus. Next base: position 37,237,953 of record NC_084754.1, on the reverse strand, counting down.
TGTAAATAAAACCCGAATGGAGGTGTTTGGATGTTTTTTGAGGGGTGCTATACCCCCCTATGCAACTGGCTGCTTGACTTCCTCACAGACAGACCCCAATCTGTGAGAGTGGGCGACAACACCTCCAGTGCCATCTCCCTGAGCACCGGCTCCCCCCAGGGCTGCGTCCTGAGTCCGCTGCTGTTCACCTTGATGACTCATGACTGCTGCGCCAGGTCCACTACCAACCACATTTTGAACTTTGCGGACGACAGAACAGTAGTGGGCCTCATCCGTAACAACAATGACATGGACTACAGGGAGGAGGTGAAACATCTGGTTGACTGGTACAGAACCAACAACCTGGTCCTGAACGTCGACAAGACCAAGATGATCATCGTTGACTTCAGGAAGCACCAGTCCAGCCACGCTCCACTCTTCATCAACGGCACAGCAGTAGAGATGGTAAGCAGCACCAAGTTCCTGGGGGTGCAGATAACTGACAATATGACCTGGTCCCTACACACCGGAGCTCTTGTAAAAAGAGCTCAGCAGCGCATGCACTTTTTGCGTCGGATGAAAAGAGCACAGCTCCCTCCCCCCATTCTCAGCACATTCTACAGAGGCACTATAGAGAGCCTACTGTCCAACTGCATCTCTGTCTGGACTGTAGCCTGCAATGCCTCAGACTGGAAGTCTCTCCAGAGAGTGGTGAGGACGGCGGAAGAGATAATCAGGACTCCTCTTCCTCCTATCCAGGAGATCGCAAAAAGCCGCTGCCTGACCAGGGCTCAGAAAATCTGCAAAGACTCCTCCCACCCCCACCAAGGACGGTTTTCACTGCTGGACTCTAGAAAGAGGTTCTGCAACCTCCGAAGCAGAACCTCCAGGTTCTGTAACAGCTTCTTCCCTCAGGCCGTAAGACTCTTGAACGCATCATAATAATCCCCTCAATTCCCCCCAAAAATGGATTAACTGGCTGGAATATAAAGACAATATAACATACATCCATAAACCTGGATGCATATGCAAAAGTGCAATATATTTATCTGTACATTAATCTATTTATTTATTTATATATGCACCTTATTGCTTTTTTTATCCTGCACTACCATGAGCTAATGCAACGAAATTTCGTTCTCATCTGTACTGTAAAGTTCAAATTTGAATGACAATAAAAAGGAAGTCTACGTCTAAGTTATAGGCAGATTGGAGCGGCTACCGTAGGCTACATTGTAAGCGGAGTTTTGATTGCATTTGTCTAATATTCAGAATGCATTAAAAAAGTACATCCATCGTCATGTCTTTCATATTGATTTAAACGATAGGCAAAATTCCCCAAAAATTGCAGTTCCACTTTTACAGTAGTATTACCAGTATAAATGATAAATGATTAATGGGTTGTACTTGTATAGCGCTTTTCTACCTTCAAGGTACTCAAAGCGCTTTGACAGTATTTCCACATTTACCCATTCACACACACATTTACACACTGATGGAGGGAGCTGCCATGCAAGGCGCTAACCAGCAGCCATCAGAGGCAAAGGGTGAAGTGTCTTGCCCAAGGACACAACGGACGTGACTAGGAAGGTAGAAGGTGGGAAATGAACCCCAGTAACCAGCAACACTCCGATTGCTGGCACAGCCACTCTACCAACTTCGCCACGCCGTCCCTAGTATCAACGTTTAAATTTTTTTTTCACATTTTTTGCATTTATATGATGGTTTAATTGTAATTTCGGACACTCCTGAAATAAAAGCTTTATTCATCGTCTCATGAAAAGTGAATTTGATAGACTTTTTCATAGGGCTGGGCGATATGGCTGAAAATTATCACAATATAAGTTTTTTATATTGACTGATATCGATAATTTAGTATTGATGTTTTTATGGCCGATGGACCTGGAGAAAAATTTATGAAATGTTAACAAGGTAATGAACTGTATGCACTAATAGAGTGTGTCCTAGATGTGTTTCGTGGCAAGAATATATGCATATTCCCAATCATAGGACTTGTGTGGCTCCTTGCCATTTACTCTTAGGCCCCGTTTACACTAAGGTTATCCAGGGTAAATCCCACCTAACCTTATCCGTGTCCACACACAACAATGCCACCGTTTAAGACCCCCGCACCCCTGCATCCGCTGGCGCAACGCGACCTCCCGAAAATCTCCCGGGGCAACTATTCTCCTGAATTTCTATAGATTTTCACTCGGACAACAATATTGAGGGGGTGCCGTGATGGAACTGCCTCTACAACCTGTCGTCGGGTCCGCTTTTTCCCCATACTAACAGTCACATGTTGTATGTGGTTTCTGCAGACACACGTAAGTGACAGCAAGGCATACTTGGTCAACAGCCATACAGGTCACACTGAGGGTGGCCGTATAAACAACTTTAACACTGTTACAAATATGCGCCACACTGTGAACCCACACCAAACAAGAATGACAAACACATTTCGGGAGAACATCTGCACCATAACACAACATAAACACAACAGAACAAATACCCAGAACTCCTTGCAGCACTAACTCTTCCGGGACGCTACAATAACATCTCGAAGGGGAAGGTGTATGCTGCCTGCTCCCGCAACCACGCCCCCTTCCTCTCCGAACTCACTTTGTAAACGATCAATGAGTCCATACAAAGCGAAGAGCCTGAGATTCAAGAATTACACGGCTGACTTACCCGTGTGAAAATTAGTCAGAGGAGGGGGACCTTAAACAATGGTTTAGTGTGGCTGAAACGGGGCTTAGGCTAAATAATTATGCGTTTAAGGGGTTAAATGACTTAGTGTAGACAAGGCCTTAGGTCACATGACTCAGTGAATTAATTGCGCAGAGCTTGCCAGTGAAAAGCACTTCCCCTAAAACCACAAGGTGACTTTGAACGCACTTTGTCTTTGCGTGGATTAATGCCGACAGCAAAGCTGCTGTACGTCACCCGCGCAAAATCCTACATCATTTTTAAAATCAAAACAAAAAGGACAACCACCAACTGCTAGCACATGTCATGTGCAAAATCCTCATTTAAATAGGGCGAGTCACACCACTTTTGCACTGCAGTTTTAGTAAATCACCCAGCAATATTTTTTACTTTGCACACACTATATAGCTCGTGTTTTAAAGTTAAAGTTAAAGTACCAATGATTGTCACACACACACTGGGTGTGGTGAAATTTGTCCTCTGCATTTGACCCATCCCCTTGTTCACCCCCTGGGAGGTGAGGGGAGCAGTGAGCAGCAGTGGTGGCCGCGCCCAGGAATCAATCTTTTTTGGATCTTAGTAGATCGGGGCCGTACATGTTCTAGGAGGGTGGTTCTGATCATTTCAATGGCTAAATGTATGTCCGTATGTTCTTTGGACTCATCTTGTGCAAGATAAATTCCAAAAAGTCAAACACAATGGTATTTTCCAGCTTCCTTCATTTTAGCAATAAGAAAAATTGAGTGACCAGCCTGAACTTGCTTTATCCTAAAGATCTTGTTAGGAACAGAATTAAAAAAGAGCAGACCTTCCCATCCTGAAATCCATCTTGTTCTCCCATCACAAGATGATCTACTTGTTTGCCTTGGCACTTCCGATTCTTGTGGAACAAGTGAGAAAAAAAGAGGAAACTTTTTGTCTTTATCAATGCGAGAAAAAATCTGGAAAGCAGAAGGTCCGTAAGAGGTGTGTTAGTGCACCGCTCAATTTTCAATCTATTAGAGTAAGAAGACCGCTTTAGAGATATGTCTTTGATTACTTAAACCAGGGGTCGGCAACCCAAAACGTTGAAAGAGCCATATTGGAGCAAAAATACAAAAAACAAATTTGTCTGGAGCCGCAAAAAATTAAAAGCCGTAAATAAGTCATATAATGAAGGCAACACATGAATTAAGTGTCTATATTAGCTATATTAGCCTACTATCAAAATGACTATGTGTCGTTGACAGCAATGTAGAAATGTAATATTTATTCTACACATTTTTACAAGGAGGGAGGAAGTGGACCCCATTGGCTGCAACTGAGCAGGCTAAAGCAGCACTCAGGCACAGAGACATTGTGGGCCGAGTACAGCAGGGGAGGAGTGGTCTTTGCCTTGCGGCCAGTACAGGCCACTCCATCTCAAAGACGCAAACTGGTGGTCCAGGAGGTACGTCGGGAAAAGGAAGTAAGAAGGTGCGCACAAGCTGTGGCGCAGGCGAAACAAGGGAAGTGGATGGCACGGGAAGGAGTGGAGAAGAAGATCTCCTGGAAAGAGCTGTGGGAGATGGAGGCATTCAGGGCGAGCTTTACCATCAGGGCTGCCTACGATGTCCTGCCTTCTCCAAAAAACCTCAGCCAGTGGTATGGTGAAGACCCCACATGCCCTCTATGTCCGAGCCCAGCAACACTGAAGCAAATCCTGGTGGGCGGAAAGACCTGCCTCACCCAAGGCTGTTACACCTGGCGGCACAACCAGGTGCTAAAGTGTCTTGCAGCAGTGCTGGAAAGTCGACGCACAAGTGTCAATGCCCTTCCTCCCCCGTCATCCCGTTGGCAAGCAACAACATTTGTCCGGGAGGGCGAGGGTTAAGCCAACCTCAACCCCACAAGACCAGACACTGGACAGCTAGGCGGGGCACGGGACTGGAAACTGCTGGCAGACCTGGGCCAGAGGCTCTGCTTCCCAGTTGATATTGTGTCCACCAACCTGCGGCCAGATCTTGTTCTGTGGTCAGCTTCGCTCAGACTTGTGTACATCAAAGAGCTCACGGTGCCCTGGGAGAGTGCAATGGAGGAGGCCTACGAGCGCAAGAAGCTGAGGTACACTGAGCTTGCAGCCGATGCCAAACAATAAGGCTGGAAAGCGAGGGTACACCCAGTGGAAGTAGGCTGCAGAGGGTTTGTGGCCACCTCAACAGCCAGGCTCCTCAGGGAAATGGGAATGCGAGGAAAGGCCCACCGGCAGGCAGTGACAGACCTCTCCCAAGCCCCTGAAAAGGAGAGTCAGTGGCTGTGGGTCAAGCGAAGGGACTCCACCTGGGCTTTCAAGTGAGTTGATGGCATCTAGGGAGTGATCCTGGGACGCTGGGACTCACTGCTGAACCCTCTGGAGGTGTCGTGGGCCTATCAGCGAAACACTGAGGAAGGGGGGCGCCCACTTGATAACCCAGAGGATGCCTTCACTCACTTGACCATCCCACAGTGCGCATAGGTGTCTCAAGTATGCAGTAGGGGATTGTAACATCTAGTCCTACACAACAGATCTATATTAGCTATATTAGCCTACTATCAAAATGACAGAAATGTAGAAATGTAATATTTATTCTACACATCTTTACAACATTAGAAACCATTTGTAAATCCGAGGCTACTCAGAAGGTGAGATAATTCCTGGAAATTACTGGCTTTTAATGGCCAAAGGTATAGGTGTGTGTGTGCAAGTTAAAGGAAACGGCAGGCTGTCTTCTTTTAATAGATTTATTACAATCTTTGGCAAACTAGGTACTGCTTGCTGTGGTCTGGAACAACATGGCACACAAACAACTATCTGAAATGTGTCATGAGACACACAAAACTAAATTATATACATAAAAGTATAACGAATATTAAATGAGCTCAAATGTACCTACAAATGAGGCATAATGATGCAATATGTACATACAGCTAGCCGAAATAGCATGTTAGCATTGATTAGCTTGCAGTCATGCACTGACCAAATATGCCTGATTAGCACTCCAACAAGTCAATAACATCAACAAACAGCACCTATGTGCATTCACGCACAGTAGAAAACTTTTGGTGGACAAAATGAGACAAAGAAGGAATGGAAGATGTAAACAAACTGTTGAGTCACACTATGGTGAGTTCAAGAACCGCTGAAATTAGTAGGACAAAATTGTGTTCACCAAATACTCTCATCAGTGAAGCATACACACAAACATTAAACCGTGGGCTTTCTAACAATTGGGAAGGTTTGTGTCATGTTTGACTTCAAACAAAAAACATACAAAAACAAAAAAAAATGTTTTCCCCATCTTTTTCCATTTTGAATCCTTTTTTAAAAAATGCTCCAGGGAGCCACTAGGGCAGCACAAAAGAGCTACATGCTCTTTAGCCGCAGGTTGCTGACCCCCGGCTTAAACCAAAGTTGCGATGCTCTGTTCTTTTGGGCCTTTCGCAATTTCAATTGGTCCATGCGGCTTTAAGCATACTATTTATTAGTTTGTCCTTCTCGCTTTCACAAATCCATTTTTGGAACTATGATAGCTGTTGCTAGGACAACGGCTATTCCTGGGTTTTAAAACAGCTTGCTTTAACATCTGATGGAGGATCCGCAGCCCTGCTGGGCTATACAAATTAATCGCAACAGTGTGATGCAATCGAATGCAATTAGATGCGAGTAAGAATCGAAGAAACAAACATGGATGCGTATCATCCTCGAGGGTCCTGTCCGTGTCAATAGTGGGAAAACCTTGCAAGAGAGAATCTCTACGCACTCCTTTGCTTATTACTAATCATTACCAATCTATTCACTCCTGGATTATTGCTGGAGTGCACAGAGACATTCAGCCCTGAATACATTCCGTGCCAAATGCATTTGGGAACAAGCCCTTGAAATTGAATTTCAATAGATTTGCATTGGAATCCTCGGACGTCCTTGCTTCTAAAATCTCATCACCTGCCCACAACTGCCATTCACATTTCTTCATTTCACAATTTTATCAATACAAGCCGCCTGCTTCTGCTGAAAGGCCTCAGCAATGAATTCTGCTTGCAGACAAAGGGCAACCACCTATCAAGGTACACATGTGCTTTGCTAAATGAATGGCGGCTAAGTGAACTCTTGTCATTGGCCATTAAGGAAAGCAGTATGTTTCAGACAGAAAAGGAAGTACTGTGAAGGACAAAACCACAAGACTATAGAGACAAGTTGAGGGTAAGAAAGTTACCAGAGATAAAAATGGACAAGAGCGTGTGCTAAAGAAAAGGGTAAAGCCGTGTATCTAAAACTGTGGATGTTCGATTAAGAGCCCTGTCACTGGCCTGAAGGGAATCTTACAGTTGGGGGACGATGAACTTCTGGGAAGGGCCAAATCACAAGACTATAGGGAAAGGTTGGCGAGCACTTGATAAAATGTTTTGAGAGAGTTTCCTACAAAGAAAGGGGAAAAGTTTCTGAACACCTTGTCACTGGCCTTAAGGAAAGTCAAGGTTTAAGAAGGCTCGAGGTGATAAGGACAGGGAAGAAAAAAAAATGCAAGACCAAAAGGACAAGTTGATAAAAGAAAACAGTGAGAAACAAAGATATGTCGGATTGTTCGAAAGAAAAGGTAAAAGCTGGGACTGTAAGAACACTAATGTCCAATTGAGAACCCTGTCACTTGCCATGAGGAAAGTTGGGAGTTTATAGAAATTGTTGGGTTATAAGAAAGGACAAAACTTCAAGACTAGAGGGACATGTTGAAGTTTCGAAAGTTGTTGAGTGAGGGATTAAATGGTACAAAAGAGATTTTCCAAAAAGTAAAGGGAAAAGCTATGGATTTAACAATAGAAGGAAAACAAACAACTCATTAGATCAACCTTGTCATTGGCCTTGAAAGAGGGTTTAGTGTTTAACTGGGGAGGAATGACAGGGAAGGACACAATTGCAAGACCTGAGAGACAGTTGAGGCTGAGAAAGTTGGTTAGAGATAGTTTAAGGGGTTGAAAAGAGTTTGTCCGAAAGAAAAATGCAACCCTGTGAAGTTACCATCAGGCGGAAGGAAAACAAATAACCAACATAGATTGGTCTTGGAGACATGATGATTGGCAGAGTTTGAGGGGATGGAGAAACTACAGGCAAGGACAAAATCTTCACCAAGAGCAGGACAAATTAAGAGTAAAAAAATAATAACGACAGATGGAGACGTAAGTGACATTGTCCTACAGAGAAGGGCAAAGTGGGGATGTAAGAAAACAATGACCAATTGAGAACCTTGTTACTGGCCTTAAGGCAGTGCCTCTCAATTATTTTCTCTTACGCCGCGTCAACGAGAAATTCATACACCTCTGCATCACATTGCATCTGTCATGATCTGATAGGTCATGTCTCACATTGTGTTTGTTGTGGTTCTCCTGTGCTTGAGTTTAGATTTGTTCCCTTTGTTTAGTATGTTAGCGTCTTAGTTTTTGTATTTTTTCCTCGCCTCGTCGAATTAAAATTGTGAAGCCAAGCGCTACATACGCTTACGTCATATTTCCTCGTCTTAGCTTTCAGTGACTTTTGTTTGTGTCATTATCTCTGTCTCTTTTTTCATCCCTGTTAAATATTTTCCATGGTGTCTCTTAGGGGTTAGCTTACTGTACTTCACAGTTCATGCTCTATGCTGTGCGCGAAAATAAAACCCTACACAATAGAGCAGGGCTATTCAACTACATCATGAAGAGGGCTGCAGTTTCAAGAGCCCAATGTCTCAGGGGCCAGACATCGAAATGTGGATGTTTCCTCAAAAAGTGTCTCCACAGGTTATATTTATCTAAGACTACATTTACTTAGTTGCAAAGTCAACACAACGGCTTTCACACTGCATTGTCCATAAATTAATTATACTGCCCTCGCTACTCGTTTCCAATGTGTGCAGTTAGTTAACAACATGAAGAAAAAGAAGCTCTAGTTTTTGTTGAGGATTTATGTTCCTTGTTTTGAATATTTGCCTTCCTTAGTTTTATTTCTTTACACTTCTTCCTTCATTTTGGTTTGTAAGACTGAAAATATAAACATCTAATAAACAAAACAAATGTACAAAATAACAGTCAATTTTACATTTTACATACAAACCGCAAAACCAGTGAAGTTGGCACGTTGTGTAAATCATAAATAAAAACAGAATACAATGATTTGCAAATCCTTTTCAACCCATATTCAATTGAATAGACTGCAAAGACAAGATACTTAACGTTCGAACTGGAAAACTGTTATTTTTGCAAATATTAGCTAATTTGGAATTTGATGCCTGCAACATGTTTCAAAAAAGCTGGCACAAGTGGCAAACAAGACTGAGAAAGTTGAGGAATGCTCATCAAACACTTATTTAGAAAATCCCACAGGTGAAAAGGCTAATTGGGAACAGGTGGGTGCCATGATTGAGTATAAAAGCAGCTTCCAAGAAATTCTCCATCATTCACAAACAAGGATGGGGCGAGGGTCACCACTTTGTGAACAAAGGCGTGAGCAAATTGTCGAACAGTTTAAGAACAACATTTCTCAAGCAGCTATTGCAAGGAATTTAGGGATTTCACCATCTACGGTCCGTAATATCATCAAAAGGTTCAGAGAATCTGGAGAAATCACTGCACGTAACGAATGCCAGTGACCTTCGATCCCTCAGGTGGTACTGCATCAAAAAGCGACCTCAGCGTGTAAAGGAGATCACCACATGAGCTCAGAAACACTTCAGAAAACCACTGTCGGTAACTACAGTTTGTCGCTACATCTGTAAGTGCAAGTTAAAACTCTACTATGCAAAGCGAAAGTCATTCATCAACAACACCCAGAAACGCCGCCGGCTTCGCTGGGCTCGAGCTCATCTAAGATGGACTGATGTACATTAGAAAAGTGTTCTGTGGTCTGACGAGTCCACATTTCAAATTGTTTTTGGAAACTGTGGACGTCGTGTTCTCCTGAACACTCCTGTTTTAATTGCTTTTTTGCCATAAAAACACAGGGTTTTCCTTGATGGAAAGGGCATATACAATACAATGTTAAACTTTATGTGGACGGATAGATCTGAAGTGAATGCAGATATATTTCAGCATCGAAAATAAAAATAAATATATTAATATATACCGTATTTTCCAGACCATAGGGTGCACCGGATTATAAGGCGCACTGCCGATGAATGGTCTTTTTCTTCTTCTTTTTTCATACATTAGGTGCACCGGATTATAGGGCGCATTAAAGGAGTCATATTTTAATTTATTTTTTCTAAATGTAAAACACTTCCTTGTGGTCTACATAACATGTAATGGTGGTTCTTTGGTCAAAATGTTGCATGGATGATGTTTTACACATCATCTTCAAGCCGCTTTCTGACAGTCGCTTCCGGAAGCACCGTTTTGTGGGCGGTCTTATTTACGTGGCTCACCTTCGACAGCGTCTTCTCCCCGTCACCTTTGTTGTAGCGTGCAAGGACGGGGGTGGAAGAAGTGTCAAAAGATGGAGCTAACTGTTTTAATGACATTCAGACTTTACTTCAATCAATAACGGAGCAGCATCTCCTCATCCGGTAACAACACCACAGGAAATGTGTCCCGTGAAAAACCGTCCAACCCGAGCTCTAATAACTAAAGTTCCTTGAGTGAATAATGTAAACTCACGACACCGATATGTTTTAGCGCTTTCATGGCGAGTTTACTGATAGATATAAGTAAGAACTTTACACTACTTTATATTAGAAATGGCAACAGTGGAGGATGAATGTCACATAACAAGAAGATAGAGTAAAAGAAGCTTATCGACTACGTAGTCCGCACGGACTACAAAGGCGGACGCGTGCAATTTTTCAGGACTTATGCAGATCCCAAATACAGACCAGCAGGTACCAGAAGGTAAGAAAAGTTTCTTTTGCATAATATTGCGAAACAAAACGCCAGATAATATGTCTTACCTTATACACACACCATAATAATACTCCTATGTTTAATGCGCCGAGCGATGCGGCTTCATAGCTTACCAAAGTCGTACTAAAACATGTTTGATCGATTTGAGTGCCATGTGTAATGTTCTTTATTTTCAATGGAACGTTGGTGTTGTTTACTTGAGACATATTGCCATCATAGTGCAGCCTACACTTAACACTTATGTTTGACTGCCATCTACTGGCCACACTTATCATTACACCATGTACCAAATAAAATAGCTTCCAGGTGGGTAAGCTCAACCAAAAGTTTTTCTTACATTAGGCGCACCAGGTTATAAGGTGCACTGTTGAGTTTGGAGGGGGAAAAAAAGAATTTTAAGGGTGCCTTATAGTCGGGAAAATACGGTAACTTGATTTTAACACTTTAAGGAGTAACACCCTTTTGGGTCCCCGGGACCTTAAACATTCACCACAATTGAGGGGAGCCTTAATGGTTATCATAAATGGATTTGAAAATTAAAAATATCAAAATGGCCCCCCCATGCTTTCATTTTTCAGTGTGGAAAATTTTAGACAGCCCTAGTTTAGAGCGTTTGAGAGTCTGGAGAAAGGACAAAATCACATGACTGCTGTCGAGGGATGAGCTGAAACTGTGAAAATTGGCAACTGAAAGAAAATGAAAAGGACTTTTACAGTGGAGGTTAATAAAAAACCTGAAAGACCGACTAAAACTGCAGGACACCAAGGTCTACTACTGCACAGAAGCAGTTGGAGGCATTATATGTCCCTGAAACTACAGAAAGTTTGTCTTTAACTGCGGCGGTGACCTTCAACCGAAGTCTCGAGGTCATGGTTTCCTGCTGCTTCTGATTGGCCGGAACCCTTCGCTTGTTTTGATTTCCAACCTATTAACTGTCAGACTCCATCCACCCTGCCTGTGGTTACTAGAACAATATATTAGGAGGTGAGATGATGAGGACAAATCTACTCCCCCAACCCCCTCCACATTAAGCCACTCCATTTCGTTGATTGGCTGGTCACGTGGACGCCAGAGAAGATTGGCCGAGAGTCAACAGGCAGCTTTTAGCGCTGGTTGGAGAGATCAGGGTCAATCTGCTGCCAGGACACGATGGATGGCTGGGGATCGTGTCAGTGGAAAGCTAAACCAATCATTTATACTGCGAAACATTTGGTGGCTGCGCTCAGAGTACCATCACGGCACTCCACTTAATGAAGAATTGTGGACGTTTGTGTTGAACAGTAATTACATTTTCAAAGCTTTTAAGGTTTATTCATTTATTTCCAATGCAGATCAGTCATATTTTTTGATTTAATACAGACTGATAACTAGAGATGTCCGATAATATCGGCAGTCCGATATTATCGGCCGATAAATGCTTTAAAATGTCATATCGGAAATTATCGGTATCGGTTTGAAAAAGTAAAATTTATAACTTTTTAAAACGCCGCTGTGACACGGACGTAGGGAGAAATACAGAGCGCCAATAAACCTTAAAGGCACTGCCTTTGCGTGCCGGCCCAATCACATAATATCTACGGCTTTTCACACACACAAGTGAATGCAAGGCATACTTGGTCAACAGCCATACAGGTCACACTGAGGGTGGGCCGTATAAACAACTTTAACACTGTTACAAATATGCGCCACACTGTGAACCCACACCAAACAAGAATGACAAACACATTTCGGGAGAACATCCGCACCGTAACACAACATAAACACAACAGCACAAATACCCAGAACCCCTACAATATAAACCCCCCACTACCCCCTACCTCCTCATGCTCTTTCAGGGAGAGCATGTCCCAAATTCCAAGCTGCTGTTTTGAGACATGTTAAAAAAAATAATGCACTTTGTGACTTCAATAATAAATATGACAGTGCCATGTTGGCATTTTTTTCCATAACTTGAGTTGATTTATTTTGGAAAACCTTGTTACATTGTTTAATGCATCCAGCGGGCATCACAACAAAATTAGGCATAATAATGTGTTAATTCCACGACTGTATATATCTGTATCGGTTGATATCAGAATCTGTAATTAAGAGTTGGACAATATTGGAATATCGGACATCTCTACTGATAACTCGTCATCTTGTCGTTTAAAGGTTGTTTTGGCCTGCAAAGCCGTGGTTCAATTAAGAACTACCTCAAAAATACATGGGCTTTGCAAGTACTACCGTGTTTTCTACAGCTTGCGCTTGTCGTCAAGGTTGAGCTTTAATTTAGCCGAATTTGTACTGTTAAACAAATACATATTTCACAAAATCTAAATAAACATACCAAACAGATGTGCCAGAGTCTTAAATACAACATAAAAACATTCAAATGTATCAAGAATTCATTAACACTGGAGGCAGCTCAAACTTATTTTAATGCAATGATTATATCTCGTTTTTATTATTGTATAACATGTTGGTCGCAGGCAAGCAAAATGACACTGAGGCCATTGGAAACTTTGCACAAACAATCGCTCAAAATCCTTGACCGAAAACCACAACACCACCATCACTGTTTAGTTCTCCAAAAAATATAGAATGTTAAATGTAACTAACATTCAAAGATTAGCATTAATACGAATGGCCCATCGAATCATAAATAACACTTAAGCACTTTGTCCAGTTTACATCTGCTGTGACAACTGGAAACACACGAGCCTCCACCAGGGGGCAGTGTAGCGTACCCGGATGTAAAACATATTTTGCACAATCAGCCTTTTCATATAAAGCCATAAAGGAATGGAACGACCTCACAACAAACTTGAAAAGTCTAACAGATTACTCTTCATTCACAATTGAAGTTAAAAAGTGACTTCGGAGCAATCAAAGCTGCTCACACGGTCACTAAAGTGGGCACTATGTTTGACACATCAACTTAATGTGTATTATATTTATCCATAAGAGCATTTTTGTTTAAAATTGTGAGGTGTGTCTGTTAAAATCATGGTTGTTTTTACAAATGATGACAGATGTGAACAAGAGCATGTATTGTCTTTGTGTGATGATGTAAATGAGGTGTGGTTGTATTGTATATTAAGTATGTGTCCATGAAAGGGCATTTTATGACTTTTCTTAATTTGATTACATGCTATAGTATGATTTAATTGTCATAGTTTTATTGCATGATTTTTGTATCCCTTTAATTTAGGTAGCACGGGACTGCAGATGGAAATGAGCTATTTAGCTATAATCTGATTTCAATGTTTCTGTGCATTGTCCCTTCAAATAAATAAAGACTAAAAGACTAAACTAAATGTGTACAATTATTTTTATAGACATTTCTTACATAATGTTCTACTTATTATATTGTTTTGTTCCAGTGTACCAATAGTACAACAGAAGACCACTCCTGTCACTAGCCACGTGTACATGGACAACATTTATTTAATCTGACCATCATTCGGATTAGATTGTTCCTGTGTACATTGATCTTGGAAAAATATGATCTAATTACGATGTGCACGTTCACGCATCACACCTTGAATCGGAATATTTTACCTTGACATGCGCAGAACCTAACATAAACGGAAAGGTGTGCTGTTATTTGTGCTATGGCGCCATCCGTTGGACGAGTTCGCTCACTGCAGGTGCTGAATAAGCAGTGAATTTCACTGTAAACAAAATATGGCTGTGTGCATTACAGCTTGTCCAATGTTGTCACGGTATATATTTATCTTTTTTTTCCACTTCTGTTCACTACTTTTGTTTTACCTCTCTTTTTTAAATTCAGCTGTTCTGTGCTTTTTATGTTGTGATTGTGTACGGGTTGCGGCGCGTTTTCATGTTTCAAAATTATGTGTATGTATCTGAGCCTAACAGTTAGCACTTGGAGTAGCTGTAGTGTCGTGAATAAAACAGCTCATTAAGACAACCACTGGATCCCCCTTTTTACTGTTACATCGACACATGACACTCCAGACCACCTGCGCTGATTGGAGCAGTGGTAGCCAATCCAGAGGGCGCTTAAAGTCAGCTGACACCTAATCTTTAAACAGTGTCATGTGTGACATGGGTCACACTTTAATTGCTATTGCGACTCCAGTGGACACATTTATTAGAACAGCGGTTTCTTTCATTAAAAAATTGCAGCTCATATTTTTACTTGGCAAACTTAGCTTGCGGGCCATATTAAACATATATGCGGACCTGATACGGCCCATGGGCCGTACATTTGACACCCCTTTCCTATATTAGCTGACTATTGCTAGCGTTTATTTACGATTTAGAATGCACATATGTGTTCTTGTCTTATAAAATGATTGTGAATGGCAGACAAAATTCCAGTTCCCCTTTAAATGATGATTGTCGAGCATAAACATATTTTAATTTCTGAATATTTATTTAGGGAAACTGCTGAACTTGACACCTGACAAATATATTTGTCTCCAGAATAGGGCAAATGAAATTATGATGCAAAACATACTCTCATACTACCTATAGACTTAATTTTATACCATTATAATTGTTCTGACATTTGCACTTTTCCCTCAAAGGCTTGCTAACCCACCAAGGATGTAAACAGGGAATAGCAGCTTTATCCAACTTCAGAGCGCCCTCGCTATCTGTGCTTCGTACTGCACTACACCACAGTCTGGCAGAAGGCAGATAACACTACCATTGCCTTTGGATATCCCACAAAGACTCATTATTATGTGCCATTGCACCAGTGCTCCGCTCCACATTTCCTCACCTAGCAACTCCCTCCTAAACGGCAAAAGGACCCAAGCCTGCCAAACAGTGTTGTTTTTGTCAACAATGACAACAAAATTGTTTCGTTGACGCCCGTTTTTTCTGTGACGATTTTGGTGACGAGCTAGACATGGCTATTGGAAAATGAAAACGTGACAAGACTGGACAAAAATGTTAGTGGGTGGTCGGTCCGGACATTCAAAATCCATGACGTTTCTGCAATCTGTCTATGTTAAGCTAAAATATCAATGGTGTACATTTTGGACCGTGGTGGCAGTGTTAAAAAAATGGGCATGGACTTTTTGTTTGACATCAAGTGTATTGGGTTGTCATATTTACCCGTGTGCAAGTAACTGTGTGAAACATGGAGGGAAAATCCAGACATGTTGCTGGTCTCCGTGTGTCTAAATGAACAGCATTTTAGGCCTTTGTAACATTAGCAGCACCACACAAACAAACCAACCCAACGGTACAGTGACATTGTAATTGTTAAGGGAATATGTTCCATCTTAAAAAAAAGAGTGAAATTAGGGGTGTAACGGTACGTGTATTTGTATTGAACCGTTTCGGTACGGGGGTTTCGGTTCGGTTCGGAGGTGTACCGAACGAGTACACATGCTAGCAGCGACCGGGCTAGGACAACATGTAAAAGCCAGAGCTGGAAGACCCTCCTGCCTCGTCAAGATCTCCCGTTTGAGAACACTTTGGCTGTGCGATACAACAATGGAGGACGGAGGTTTGCCGACATTGTTCAGCAGCTGCTTCTGACAACACGTCAAACATGTGCTGCACCTTTCCTGCTACCGGCTCCCAGACCGTAGTCGAGGAGCGCAGGGGAGACACTCCTCCAGGGCCGATGTATTCTCGGGGGAAACACCCTTCGCTCTACCCGGCAGTGGGTCTCCACAGCTCCGGACTCCAGGGTAAATAACGAGTCCGGCGATTAGTTGCAAATCGTGGCTTTATTGAGGTCTTGCACACAGCCAATCCAACAAAACACTAGCCACTCCCCGCACTCAGCTACTGCTCCCTCACCTCGCTCGCCCACACACTCACCTCACATGCTGTCACATATTAAAGGGCCACACACACACATACACTACTCTCATAACACATGCTAACCCATTTGAAGCGTCACCACCGCATTCAAGCAGCCTCTCCTCGGCGAGTCAGGTAGGGCTAAAGCAATAACAAATGTTTTTATAGCAGCAGATATAAGTCCATATTGCATTAAAAACTAGATTTTGACCCACTTCTATGGTGGAAGAACAATGAGCCCATATATCCTCTTACTGCCAAGTTAGCCAGGCTGGTGGGGGAAAAGAAAAGTTAATCTGAGGCTGAGTTGACTTGAAACTGTTTAATGTTGCACTTTTTATATGTAGAAGAAAAGTTTTGTCATTTTATTTAATCTGAGCAACAACTTGAGGCAGTTTAATGTTGATTAACGTGGACCCCGACTTAAACAAGTTGAAAAACTTATTGGGGTTTTACCATTTAGTGGTCAATTGTACAGAATATGTACTGTACTGTGCAATCTACTAATAAAAGTCTCAATCAATCTATCAAAAAAAGCACTTTATATGTAGAAAGGTTTTGTTAAGAAACCATTCTGAGCCTTATCTTATTTAGTTTTTATTTTATATATGTTGACCACATTAACCCTGGCGATGGACCCTGTGTGTATATGTATGTTATGCCATTGTTTACAAATTTGGTAAATAAATAACCAAAAAATTTATATTTTGTTGTTTTCTTACTGTATATACACCTCTAAACCGAGGTACGTACCGAACCGAAATTTTTGTGCACCGTTACACCCCTAAGTGAAATGCATAGGGACTCTCTATTCTGTTCAATCCGTCAGGGACAAAACACAATGAGTAGACCCTGCGTTTTTAACTTTGCAAATACACACAAAAAGTAGCTTATTTGGTTTCGATGGTGAGAAGAGGTGTCAGGAACGGGACAAAGCCAGAGTGGATGAATGTCTATGTCTGTGTTTATGTTAAATTTATATTTCATTGGACAACGCCAAACAACTCTGCCAGGGAGGGGTAACAAGGAGGAGAAAAGCATGTGAGCAGAGGGACAATCTTCTCTCTAGCGCTGGTATTGCTATGGTTTGTACTTACTCCATTTGTAGAATAAATTGTTCATTTTCAATTCTAGTCTCCCACCTTATTCATACAAGCCATTAGAATAAAAAAAAAACATGGGAGGACTTCGCTCTTTAAAAAGTGCGGTCCGAACGTCAATTTGGGCATCTTTCAGACAAATCAGAAAGCATAAGTACAAAGTGGGTAATTTTTTATAATTCTTATTAACAAGCAATTGTTTTGCTAGTAGTTTTTTTTTATTAAATCGATACTAAAACTTTTTTGAGTTTTTATCAACTAAAACTTGACTAAAACCATTGACTTAAAGTGACAAAAAAACCCGACTAAGATGGCCTCCAGAAACAACACCGCTGCCAAAACACTATCTCATGGACTGATGGATGAGGCAACAGCAGTCAGAGACCAAAACATTTTAACCACCATTTTGCAATTCTTCGTTTATAGATAAGTGTCCTACAACCTGTTTGTTTTCAATGTGAACAATATTTTCTGGAAAAAAAAAGCAAAAAAAAAGCTCTAAAGTCTCTTAAAACGTTCAGCATTCAAGTATTAACCATGTACATGTTTTTGCATTTCCTTTGACTTTTTGCATAACTTCCTTTTTTTACACTAAATATTTATTTAATCATTGTCTACTCTATACTAGTGTTGTCCCGGTACCGGTACCAACATGTATTTCGATACTTTTCTAAATAAAGGGGACCACAAAAAATTCCATTATTGGCTTTATTTTAACAAAAAATCTTAGGGTACATTAAACATATGTTTCTTATTGCAAGTTTTTAAGCCAAAATGCGTCCATTCTCCCTTTTCTGTGGGGGGACCGGTACTTTTTAGAGGCGGTATAGTACCGAATATGATTCATTGGTATCACGGTACTATAACAATACTGGTATACCGTAAAACCCTACTCTGTACAGTTAAAAAAGTTTTAAGATGGCCACTGTTGACCCTGGAACTGATTATTTATATACAGTAAATACAAAATATTTCAGAAATGGTTTCCAGATCCGGACTGTTCAGTGTTCTACCAGCATCCCAGAACAAGATCTACAATGTACTCTACTCCCGGCAAGAAATCTGCGTTCAAAGAACTCCAAGTTATTAGTGATTCCCAGAGCCCAAAAAAAGTCTGCGGGCTATTGAGCGTTTTCTATTCGGGCTCCAGTACTCTGGAATGCCCTCCCGGTAACAGTTAGAGATGCTACCTCAGTAGAAGCATTTAAGCCCCATCTTAAAACTCGTTTGTATACTCTAGCCTTTAAATAGACCCCCTTTTTTAGACTAGTTGATCTGCCGTTTCTTTTCTTTCTCCTCTGCCCCCCTCTCCCTTGTGGACTATGGACTGGACTCTCACTATTATGTTAGATCCACTATGGACTGGACTTTCACAATATTATGTCAGACCCACTCGACGTCCATTGCATCTGGTCTCCCCTAGAAGGGGGGGGGGGGGGGGTGTCACCCACATATGCGGTCCTCTCCAAGGTTTCTCATAGTCATTCACATCGACGTCCCATTGGGGTTGTGAGTTTTTCCTTGCCCTTATGTGGGCTCTGTACCGCGGATGTCGTTGTGGCTTGTGCAGCCCTTTGAGACACTTGTGATTTAGGGCTATATAAATAAACATTGATTGATTGATTGATGCTCAATAAACATTAAAGGTGATGTTGCTGCAAACATTGCAAAAACTGTTGAGTATATAGTAAATATTTCACTCACATAACATATTTTAAGAAATGTGTTGTTGCTATTATAGCCTTAGTGCATTTATTTCTAATTATTGCAAAAATGTCTTGTCTTGAGAAATGCATAATTACCTCTTTCATGGTTTTAAATGCAAACCATTGTACAAATGACATGATATTTTTTGTTTTCCCATTGCTTTTGTTTTGCTCCTGCATGGTAGCAATTATATTATTATTATATAATTATTATAGTAGCAATTATTGTGCCCATGTGTCTACAAGAAAAAACACTATGAAGTGATGCATAATCAGCAATTTATTTTACCAGTCACGGCTAAAGATAATCTTTATTGGACGTTTGTTTCGGGAGTAGTAATTTGGAAAATCACTCCCAAATGAAGGGCTTCCAAACGTCCTAAAATGCCCTAAAAAATGTCACTGCCCATTTGGGGCCGGAGCGTGAGCCAATTAAGATGACTGAGTGGGAGTGAGAATCAGCATTCTGAGAGCGCAATAGCGCGCACACCTGCTGTGATGAGAAACACTAAGATGCTGCTACCTGACTTGGAAGAAGGCGCATGCAATCGGGGGGGAAAAAGGACGAGTGTTTGTGTGTCTGCAGGTGAGTGAGGGTGTGTTGATATTTCCCTGCATCTCTGACACATAGAGGGGGTGTCATTTCTCACATGGGGATAATATTGTACAATACTCGTGTGTGAATGTGTTGGACCATATTGATCTATCAACAATGAACTCATGTTCCTCTCTCAGAGAGAGACAAAAGTGTCTTGTTCCTATATGCCACAGTGCTCTCCATTACGGTTGTCATTAATCTTGGAAAGATTCTCTCCCACATGTTAATAGAGCAACCATCATCATCCATTACTTGCCAGCGGGGGAGACCGGAGGTCAATCAGATGCGGAACGAGGCGTAGGAATGAACATGGGATTGTGCTGACATCTTGAGATGTCTCTATTTTATTTACGTTTGCTAATCACTGCATTAAAGGCCTACTGAAACCCACTACTACTGACCACGCAGTCTGATAGTTTATATATCAATGATGAAATCTTAACATTATAACACATGCCAATACGGCCGGGTTAACTTATAAAGTGCAATTTTAAATTTCCCGGGAAACTTCCGGCTGAAAACGTCTAGGTATGATGACGTTTGCGCGTGACGTCAAGGGTTGAAGCAGAAGTATTCGGACACCATTGTATCCCAATACAAACAGCTCTGTTTTCATCGCAAAATTCCACAGTATTCTGGACATCTGTGTTGGTGAATCTTTTGCAATTTGTTCAATTAACAATGGAGACTGCAAAGAAGAAAGTTGTAGGTGGGATCGGTGTATTAGCGGCTGGCTGCAGCAACACAACCAGGAGGACTTTGACTTGGATAGCAGACGCGCTACTGTCCTCACCTTGACTTCCTCCGCATCAATGATCGGGTGAAGTCCTTCGTCGCGCCGTCGATCGCTGGAACGCAGGTGAGCATGGGTATTGATGAGCAGATGAGAGCTGGCGTAGGTGGAGAGCTAATGTTTTTAGCATAGCTCTGTCGAGGTCCCGTAGCTAAGCTAGCTTCAATGGCGTCGTTAGCAACAGCATTGCTAGGCTTCGCCAGGCGGTACAGCATTAACCGTGTGGTTACAGGTCCAGAGTTTGGTTGTATTGTTGATCTTCTGTCTATCCTTCCAGTCAGGGGCTTATTTCTTTTGTTTCTATCTGCATTTAAGCACGATGCTATCACGTTAGTTCCGTAGCTAAAGTGCTTCGCCGATGTATTGTCGTGGAGATAAAAGTCACTGTGAATGTCCATTTTGTGTTCTCGACTCTCATTTTCAAGAAGATATAGTATCCGAGGTGGTTTAAAATACAAATCCGTGATCCACAATAGAAAAAGGAGAGAGTGTGGAATCCAATGAGCCAGCTTGTACCTAAGTTACGGTCAGAGCGAAAAAAGATGCGTCCTGCACTGCACTCTAATCCTTCACTCTCACGTTCCTCATCCACGAATCTTTCATCCTGGCTCAAAATTATGGGGTAATCGTCGCTTTCTCGGTCCAAATCGCTCTCGCTGCTGGCGACCATCATTGAAAACAATGAGGAATTGTGAGGAGCCTTTCAACCTGCGACGTCACGCTACTTCCGGTACAGGCAAGGCTTTTTTATCAGCGACCAAAAGTTGCGAACTTTATCGTCGATGTTCTCTACTAAATCTTTTCAGAAAAAATATGGCAATATCGCAAAATGATCAAGTATGACACATAGAATGGAACTGCTATCCCCGTTTAAATTAAAAAAAATCATTTCAGTAGGCCTTTAAATTGTATTTATATATTGTCCCACAATAGTGTATTGGGAGTTTGTTGTCCGTGTTCTAGGTTTGGTGCAGTATTTACATGTCATGTATCTACATGTGCACAGCAGGGGAGCTGGTTAACTCATGAGAGTAGCGTGCGTGTGTGTTTGTGAGAATATCAACGTGTTGTCTGAGTGATGTCAGTGAGTGAGCGAGAAAAGAGAGAGAGAGGTAGCACTGCACTGCACAGTAAAGTAATGAATGGGACTAGTTGTGTCCTGCAAAACTAAAAATAAGGCAAACAGATTGTCACAAGTCGACGACCTCGACATTCTGACCTGAAAGCGGAGCTTAGCAGACCTATTGATGGTTAAAGTGAACGATGTTACCCCCGACGAAAACATTGACCCTGAAGGGAACGTCTCCCCTGTGCTCCTTGACGACAGTCTGCACTGGAGCAGACACAACAGCAGGACAGGTGTAACAACTACATTATTACCTGTCACTCTTTATAACTCCTTGTGCAGATCTGAATGCTGAATATTTAAATGTTTACCTCAGTTTGAAGCAAAGGTGGTAATACTAATCGCCACATTTGGCGAGGCGTGTTTTAAAGCAACACTTGCAACACGGTGCCTCCCTGTTTAAAGCATCACCTTTATCGTTAGTTTTGAAGCCCAAATAACTCCACTACCCTCTTTATTAACCAGTGGAATTGTCGTTTTTTGACATTCTTCCTCTCCAAGATGTAATTGCTTGTATGCACTTTGTGTGTGCGTTTTGACACACTCAACATCATGTGCCTCGGCTCTGTAGTCACCGCCACACAGCACCATTCAGATGAAAGAACAGTACGGTACTTTTCAAAGGCAGTATAGTACCGATTTCAATCAATAAGTATCACAGTACTTTATTAGTACCTGTATACCATACAACCCTAATTTAGATGGTGCTCTTAATAAGCCATACTATGTGTGTGTAGCTTTAATGCTAATTAGTGTATTCCGGTCTCTGACAGAGTGTGTGTCTCCAAGAAGCACCATTTTGTGTAATGTATCCTCTTTTAAACATACACTGTTGGGGTTAGGCATTGTTTTGATTTGGACATTTCCACTTCCGATTCTGGTTCATCGTTTTATTTTCCAACGATTCCGATACCGAGCGCGGCTGCTCACTGCTCCCCTCACCTCCCAGAGGGTGAACACGGGATGGGGATGGGTCAAATGCAGAGGGTAATTTCACCACACCAAGTGTGTGTGTGACTATCAGTGGTACTTTGACTTTATTTAAGAGGCAAGGTTAAAAATACACTATTCTTACAGGACTATTCTCAACTGGTATATAAATATCCAACATAATATATAAATATTATTTTCTCAGGAGTACAATATTTTTTGGACCATAGGGTGCACCAGACCATAAGGCGCACTGCCGACGAGCGGGTCTATTCGGGTTAATTTTTATACAAAAGGCGCATTAAAGGCCTACTGAAATGAATTTTTTTTTATTTAAACGGGGATAGCAGATCCATTCTATGTGTCATACTTGATCATTTCGCGATATTGCCATATTTTTGCTGAAAGGATTTAGTAGAGAACATCAACGATAAAGTTCGCAACTTTTGGTCGCTGATAAAAAAATCCTTGCCTGTACCGGAAGTAGCGTGACGTCACAGGTTGAAAGGCTCCTCACATTTCCCCATTGTTTACACCAGCAGCGAGAGCGATTCGGACCGAGAAAGCGACGATTACCCCATTAATTTGAGCCAGGATGAAAGATTCGTGGATGAGGAACGTGAGAGTGAAGGACTAGAGTGCAGTGCAGGACGCATCTTTTTTCGCTTTGACCGTAACTTAGGTACAAGCTGGCTCATTGGATTCCACACTCTCTCCTTTTTCTATTGTGGATCACGGATTTGTATTTTAAACCACCTCGGATACTATATCCTCTTGAAAATGAGAGTCGAGAACGCGAAATGGACATTCACAGTGACTTTTATCTCCACGACAATACATCGGCGAAGCACTTTAGCTACGGAGCTAACGTGATAGCATCGGGCTTAACTGCAGATAGAAACAAAATAAATAAACCCCTGACTGGAAAGATAGACAGAAAATCAACAATACTATTAAACCATGGATCTGTAACTACACGGTTAATGCTTTCCAGCCTGGCGAAGCTTAACAATGCTGTTGCTAACGACGCCATTGAAGCTAACTCAGCAACGGGACCTCTCAGAGCTATGCTAAAAACATTAGCTATCCACCTACGCCAGCCCTCATCTGCTCATCAACACCCGTGCTCACCTGCGTTCCAGCGATCGACGGAGCAACGAAGGACTTCACCCGATCATAGATGCGGTCGGCGGCTAGCGTCGGATAGCGCATCTGCTATCCAAGTCAAAGTCCTCCTGGTTTTGTTGCTGCAGCCAGCCGCTAATACACCGATTCCACCTACAGCTTTCTTCTTTGCAGTCTTCATTGTTCATTAAACAAATTGCAAAAGATTCACCAACACAGATGTCCAGAATACTGTGGAATTTTGCGATGAAAACAGAGCTTTTTGTATTGGATACAATGTGTCCGAATACTTCCGTTTCAACGATTGACGTCACGCGCATACGTCATCATACATAGATGTTTTCAACCGGAAGTTTAGCGGGAAATTTAAAATTGCACTTTATAAGTTAACCCGGCCGTATTGGCATGTGTTGCAATGTTAAGATTTCATCATTGATATATAAACTATCAGACTGCGTGGTCGGTAGTAGTGGGTTTCAGTAGGCCTTTAAAGGGTAATATTATGATTTTTTTTCTTGTTTATTTCATGCCACAGTTAGACAGTTTTGCCTTGTCCATAGTTCCATGTTTCTTGCGCTAAGTTTTAGCCTTAGCTTCCGCGTGCGATAGGCACGCTTGCCTTTGTTGTTTGCCTGTTAATTTGTAGTTGGATGATTTTTGCTAAATAAATCATCTCCTACCTCACGCCGTCGTCCGAAGTTGTCCGTTCTGCATTCCTGGAAGAACCACCCCGACGCGACCCCGCCATGACAAATAGTGCTTCTGATTAGTGCTCGGGAAACAGGTGAGCGTCCCGAACACCAATCAGAGACAGGTGGAAACAATATGCACCCATGGTAACTAAAAACTAACTCAAGGGTGCACAAAAACAGGAACTGAGGGAGTCCAAAAACCAAACCGAACATGCCGATCATAACACATAGTTAATAATCAATAAAGGACAGGAGTTATTGTTATCAAGGTGAAATACATCAAATGTACACGTTTGAATTTTCTTGCTCGAGTCCTACATAGAGAGAATAATAGATCTTTTGAATAGCCCTGATGATATGCGGGATGACATTAGAATAATTAGTACATATTTAATTTTTCTAACCCAATTATCACTAGATATCCTCCTGCTAAGCTGCAAGAATGTATTTGAAGGCACGTCCGGCTGAGAATGAAGCACAGTCGGTGAATTAAGGTCGCTGTAGGAGCAGCAGAGAGCAGCTTGTCCCACGTGGCATTTGCAGGATATTGTTTGAGATACTGTTATTTACACTTTTGGCAGGGGTGGGACAGTCTGATAAATGGCTGAGATTGTCTCTTTTGGGTGACATTTCAGCAGGGTCACGTAGGTGAAGTGCAGGCAAACACAAGCCAGACACTGGCCATATGTCAACACTTGCTACAGCGTGTGTGTGTGTGTGTGTGTGTGTGTGTGTGCGTGCGTGTGAGTCTCGGAGTCGGGCAGGGATTTTTTTCTTGGATAGACCGTGCTCTTCTGTCTGCACCAATTAGCCCAGCGCCACCTTGTGACATTCAAAAGACGACAGAGGCAATCATCATGGCTGCATGTTTACATATAAAATGCTATTACACACACACACACACACACACACACACACACACACACACACACAGATTCTTGTATTTGTTACCTTCTTGAGACCTCCGAAAAAATCAATCAATCAATGTTTATTTACCATAATTTCCGGACTATAAGCCGCACCTGACTATAAGCCGCACCAGCTAAATGTAGGGGAAAATACAGATTGATCCATATATAAGCCGCACCCGACTATAAGCCGCAGGGTTTTGATGTGTAATTAGCGTAGTATATAGGGGTTCCTGCTACCACGGAGGGGATTGTCGGGACAGAGATGACTGTTTGGGAACGCAAAGCGTCTCATTTATTAACAATAAATCTTTCAATCATTCAATCAAACGTTCACATCTTTGACATGGCGAACAGCATTCGTGCAGAGTACAAATAATACAACGGTGCAAAGTAATACAAAGTGCTCGCCTGTACGTTATCAAAATAACCAGCCTACCGGTATATGAAAAGTCAGTCTTTAATCATTGTGTCATCGTCTTCCTCCTGCGTACTAAAACCACCCAAATCCTCTTCGTCGGTGTCGGAGAAGAACAGGCCGTAAATAAGCCGCACCCTTGTATAAGCCGCAGGGACCAGAACGAGGGGAAAAAGTAGCGGCTTATAGTCCGGAAATTACGGTATATAGCCCTAAATCACAAGCGTCTCAAAGGGCTGCACAAGCCACAACGGCATCCGCGGTACAGCGCCCACATAAGGGCAAGGAAAAACTCACAACCCAGTGGGACGTCGATGTGAATGACTATGAGAAACCTTTGAGAGGACCGGATGCAATGGACGTCGAGTGGGTCTAGTATAATATTGTGAAAGTCCAGTCCATAGTGGATCTAACATAATAGTGAGAGTCCAGTTCATAGTGGGGCCAGCAGGAGACCATCCCGAGCGGAGACGGGTCAGCAGCGCAGAGATGTCCCCAACCGATGCACAGGCGAGCGGTCCATCCCGGGTCCCGACTCTGGACAGCCAGCCTACCTCTTTAGGACCACCCTTTCTAGATATATAAAGATTTGTATTTACAACATTAATAATATATACACACTATGCAAATATACCGCCACCAGCCATCAGTTTTGAGCGACTTTCACCACAACACAACACAACAGAGTCTGTATCTGGACATATACTGTACATGTGTACATATTGATGATAAAGCTTGTCAATACCATGTTAGCAACGACATTGCACTGCTGCTTCTACCCCTCGTTAACAATAGAGACTCAAGGCTAATACAGTAAGCTATGCTATGAGTTACATCGCTAAAATAATAAAGGACCTTTGTCAAACACAGAAGGCACTGATCCAATTAAGTTTTTAGAGAATACATTATTTTGCCGGGGGACGGTGACGCTCTTGTCTTACATTAGAAGGCTAAGCTAGCTACACAACAAACTGAGCTAACATTGCTAAAGTATCATTCACACATTTATAACCTACTGTTATTACTTAAAGTTTCATTGTCTCTTCCATTGTTATATGTATTAGGCACTGAGCACGTCATTACAAGTAGTTTTTCTTTCTTGTGAATGGTTGTGGATGAAGCAGGACTTTTCTTGGCACACACTCAGAGTGAATTTGTCACAGTAGAAGGCGCATTGCTACGAATCATAAAAGTTCAAAGTAAGGCACTTTTTAGTTCAGATGATGTTGAAAATCACTAAAGGGTCTAGCTCAGGGGTGGGCAATTATTTTTTACCGGGGGCCGCATGAGCAACCCGAGCACTGCTGGAGGGCCACATCAACAATATTTCAATTAAATTTTGCTCAATATTATTTTTGATATATACCGTAAGATAAATAATAATAATAATAATAATAATAATAATAATAATACTTTCATTTAACCTAACTTAACTTTATACCAAAAGCACTGCTTTGGAAATCATTTGTACCCCTTTCGGAGGTCACATTTAGTTCCCCTTAAATCTTACATCCTCATGTTGCACAATGAAATGTAAGCATAGGATGAAGTGTGCATTCCTGTAACTTTCTCTAGTAACAGCATTCCATGATTAATATAAATAAATTAACATTAATAATAAATTCCCGGGCGCGGCACCGCTGCTGCCCACTGCTCCCCTCACCTCCCAGGGGGTGAACATGGGGATGGGTCAAATGCAGAGGACAAATTTCACCACACCTAGTGTGTGCGTGTGACAATCATTGGTACTTTAACTTTAACTTTTAACTTAAATGACAGTAAAATAAGCACAAGTATGACTGAGGAGTCATAGTCTAACTTTGTGTGGTGTTTGAGTTGTCCGACTTTTTGTGTGGCCATAAACGCACCAGTGGTTTAGTGGTATGCGTGTTGGTGACAGATGACAAGTTAGTTTTGGCCTGGTTTGCACAGCAGAAAATGACTAGTTTTTCGAGATAAAAGTGTTTTACTCATGTTTTTGGTGTGGTTATGGCAGAATATAAACAGTTTTGCTCAAAAATTATCGATATAATTCCTGTCCTCGAAGCATCTCGATAGATGTTACAATAATTGAACGTTGTTCAATTGAACGGTGTTGAAAAACACCGTTAAGGTCGCTTGTTGTCACTGTCACTCAGAGTTGCATTGCAACATTACACAGAATAAATGTGTTTATTTTGTTTAGAATTCAGATGGGATTTGATTTGGTGCGCGGCATATTTTTGCTGTGCGCAGAGGACGCTTGAGCAGTGCGCAATTGCGCAGGCGCGCACCTTAGAGGGAACGTTGCTTGCTTATTGAAAACACGGCATTCGTCATCAACTTTTCTCTTTTTAGCGTCTCAGGTGTAAACCGTGCATAACTTGTCGCTGTGCACCTTCACTCACAGGTTACACACGGACATACACCCATAAATAACACTTTTCAAAATAAAAGCAGCACAGTTGTATTGCGTGCACGACATAGATGTTTTTTTAACTTTATTTTGTAATTTGTGATTGCAGCTGTTCACATTCACTCACAATCACGCACGCGCATACGTCCACACGGAAGTAATACAAATAACGCTTTTCAAAACAAAAGCAGCACCGTTGTATTGCACACTCGACATAGATACTTTTTAAAATGTATTTTGTAATTTATGATTGGCCTCACGCGGGCCGGACAGGGATGCACAAAGGGCCGGATGTGGCCCACGGGCCGCAGAATGCCCAGGTCTGGTCTAGCTCCATCCTATCTTGCCGATTGTACCATATATCCTGGCCAGAAAACTGCGTTCTAAGAACTACGGCTTATTAGTCATTCCCAGAGCCCCAAAAAAGTCTGCGGAGCTATAGAGTGATTTCTATTCGGGCTGCAGTACTCTGGAATGCCCTACCGGTAACAATTAGATATGCTACCTCAGTAGAAGGATTTAAAGGCCTACTGAAACCCACTACTACCGACCACGCAGTCTGATAGTTTATATATCAATGATGAAATCTTAACATTATAACACATGCCAATACGGCCGGGTTAACTTATAAAGTGACATTTTAAATTTGCCGCTAAACTTCCGGTTCGAAACGCCTCTGAGGATGACGTATGCGTGTGACGTAGCCCGGCGAACACGGGTATGCCTTCCACATTGAAGCCGATATGAAAAAGCTCTGTTTTCATTTCATAATTCCACAGTATTCTGGACATCTGTGTTCGTGAATCTGTTTCAATCATGTTCATTGCATTATGGAGAAGGAAGCCAAGCAAGCAAAGAAGAAAGTTGTCGGTGCGAAATGGACGTATTTTTCGAACGTAGTCAGCCACAACAGTACACAGCCGGCGCTTCTTTGTTTACATTCCCGAAAGATGCAGTCAAGATGGAAGAACTCGGATAACAGAGACTCTAACCAGGAGGACTTTTGATTTGGATACACAGACGCCTGTAGGGAACTGGGACAACACAGACTCTTACCAGGATTACTTTGATTTGGATGACAAAGACGCAGACGTGCTACTGTGAGTATGCAGCTTTGGCTTTTTTTTGCGTATGTACGTAACTTTTTTAAAATATATAAGCTTTATGAACCTTGAGTTAGGTGAACGGTCTTTTGGGCTGAGTGATTGTGTGTGTTGATCATGTGTTTGAATTGTATTGGCGTGTTCTATGGAGCTAGGAGCTAGCAGAGGAGCTAGCATAACACATACCGTACCTACGTGCGCGTCACGTACGTAACTTTTTAAAAATATATAAACTTTATGAACCTTGGGTTAGGTGAACGGTCTTTTGGGCTGAGTGATTGTGTGTGTTGATCGGGTGTTTGAATTGTATTGGCGTGTTCTATGGAGCTAGGAGCTAGCAGAGGAGCTAGGAGGTAGCATAACAAACACGCAGGTGTTATTATGCAGGATTAATTTGTGGCATATTAAATATAAGCCTGGTTGTGTTGTGGCTAATAGAGTATATATATGTCTTGTGTTTATTTACTGTTGTAGTCATTCCCAGCTGAATATCAGGTACCGTGAGTATGCAGCCTTGGCTGCTAAACATTCGATAACTTGACCGTATGTGCGCGTCACGTACGTAACTTTTTAAAAATATATAAGCTTTATGAACCTTGGGTTAGGTAAACGGTCTTTTGGGCTGAGTGATGGTGTGTGTTGATCAGGTGTTTGTATTGTATTGGCGTGTTCTATGGAGCTAGGAGCTAGCAGAGGAGCTAGGAGCTAGCATAACAAACACGCAGGTGTTTTTATGCAGGATTAATTTGTGGCATATTAAATATAAGCCTGGTTGTGTTGTGGCTAATAGAGTATATATATGTCTTGTGTTTATTTACTGTTGTAGTCATTCCCAGCTGAATATCAGGTCACCCCCGGCTCTCACAGCATCTTCCCTATCTGAATAGCTTCAACTCCCCACTAGTCCTTCACTTGCACTTTACTCATCCACAAATCTTTCATCCTCGCTCAAATTAATGGGGAAATTGTCGCTTTCTCGGTCCGAATCTCTCTCACTTCATGCGGCCATCATTGTAAACAATAGGGAACTTTGCGTATATGTTCAACTGACTACGTCACGCTACTTCCGGTAGGGGCAAGCCTTTTTTTTATCAGATACCAAAAGTTGCAATCTTTATCGTCGTTGTTCTATACTAAATCCTTTCAGCAAAAATATGGCAATATCGCGAAATGATCAAGTATGACACATAGAATAGATCTGCTATCCCCGTTTAAATAAAAAAAATTCATTTCAGTAGGCCTTTAAGTCCCATCTTAAAACTAATTTGTATACTCTAGCCCAGTGGTTCTTAACCTTGTTGGAGGTACCGAACCCAACCAGTTTCATATGCGCATTCACCGAACCCAACAACCCCTTTAGTGAAATATAAAACGTTTTGTTTTTTTTTCAAATCCAAGACAAAGTTCTATGTTTTTTTACTGGTGCACAAAATGAACCGTGCATGAACATCACCTTGTTCAAAGAACAAAACCTACACAGTCCATGAACTCACAACAAATTACACACCTGCAAATCAGATGGAAAATTAGAGGGAACATTGTTTGGGGGTATCCATAATACAACGATAGGGAGAAGTTTTTATTACACGATGAGTCGGGTGTGGCTTGACGGCGGAGGCTCCACCGAACCCCTGAGGCCGACTCACCGAACCCCTAGGGTTCGATCGAACCCAGGTTAAGAACCACTGCTCTAGCCTTTAAATAGACCCCCTTTTAAGACCAGATGATCTGCCGTCTCTTTTCTTTTCTGCTCTGCCCCTGTCTCCTGCGTGGAGAGGTTATCAGGTGACCACAGATCATGTGCTAGCTGTTCAATGTCAGGACCCGCGGTGACCACTCCTCTGTGCATCAGTTTGGGACGTCTCTGCGCTGCTGACTTGTCTCCACTCAAGATGATCCCCTGCTGGCCCCACTATGGACTGGACTCTCACACTATTAACTAGATCCACTATGGACTAGACTCTCACACTATTAACTAGATCCACTCAACATCCATTGCACCAGTCCCCACATCTGCAGTCCCCTCCGAAGTTTCTCATTGTGCCCATTGGGTTGAGTTTGTTCTTGCCCTGATGTGGTATCTGAGCCGAGGATGTCGTTGTGGCTTGTGCAGCCCTTTGAGACACTTCTGATTAAGGGCTATATAAATAAACGTTGATTGATTGATTGATTGATTGAAAGTTTGTGTAGTGACTTGTGCTGGTTAAAGCAACCAGCAACAGAGCATTTCTACTTCATCTGGTTTCATCGTGCACTACAACCGCTCATACTTAGATAAAAAATGGCGGACTCCTGCAAAAATTTCTACTGTACATGGAGATATATGCTTTCCATACCGTCGATCATAATATTTTATCAGAGCGTATCAAAACACGTATTGGTATGTCAGACTTAGCCTTGTCTTGGTTTAACTCCTATCTTACTGACAGGATGCAGTGCGTCTCCCATAACAATGTGACATCGGACTATGTTAAGGTAACGTGTGGAGTTCCCCAGGGTTCGGTTCTTGGCCCTGCACTTTTTCGTATCTACATGCTGCCGCTAGGTGACATCATACGCAAATACGGTGTTAGCTTTCACTGTTATGCTGATGACACTCAACTCTACATGCCCCTAAAGCTGACAAACACGCCGGATTGTAGTCAGCTGGAGGCGTGTCTTAATGAAATTAAACAATGTCCGCTAACTTTTTGCAACTCAACGCCAAGAAAACGGAAGTGCTGATTATCAGTCCTGCTAGACACCGACACCTACTTAATACTACCACCTTAAAATTTGACAACCAAACAATTACACAAGGCGACTCAGTAAAGAATCTGGGTATTATCTTCAACCGAACTCTCTCGTTTGAGTCACACATTAAGAGTGTTACTAAAACGGCCTTCTTTCATCTCCGTAATATCGCTAAAATTCGTTCCATTTTGTCCACTAACGATGCTGAGATCATTATTCATGCGTTCGTTAAGTCTCGTCTTGATTACTGTAACGTATTATTTTCGGGTCTCCCTATGTCTAGCATTAAAAGATTACAGTTGGTACAAAATGCGGCTGCTAGACATTTGTGGTCCTCTCCAAGGTTTCTCATAGACGTCCCACTGGGTTGTGAGTTTTTCCTTGCCCTTATGTGGGCTCTGAACCGCGGATGTCGCTGTGGCTTGTGCGCCCTTTAAGACACTTGTGATTTAGGGCTATATAAATAAACATTGATTATCTGCAGACGTCACAGGTCAGAAAAAGTCACAGGACAGAGCAAATTCCAAACGGCTTGTTTGGAGGAAGCCTAAAGGACGACAAGATTGTTTAATAAATGTCTCTGCAATTCCTCCACGGTTTGATTTGGGACCAAGCAGATCCCAAATACAAATACGCAGGTATCAGGTTAGAAAAGTTGGTTTTGCATGATAAGGCCCCTTTAAAGTATCATGAGTGGTCAGCATTCCGCAGCTTTATCTACCACTGCATGCGCTTTAAAATGATGGCTGCGCTATTCAGCTGTTGGTGGGAAACTCGGGTGTCACACCGGCAAGTCTGTTGTTTACAATGAACTCATCATTCTGCTGTGTTGCGCAACATACTTCTTACCAAAATACTGTGTGGCCATTTTCGTACCCTTGTTATTTATGTATGTAACAGTGGTAACCCTGCACAGTCCAGCTGGGCTCTAACAAGGGTCCACAAATATCCACAGAGTTAATCGAGCAGTGCTAGCCAATGCGCGAAAAACCCCAGCTGCCAACTCGTTGCTCAGTAGAGCTCTGAAAGAGGAACTGCAGTTTTTGGTAATTTTGCCTATCATTCACAATCCTTATGTAAGACGAGCACACATGTTTTTCTTTTTCTATGCATTCTAACTCGTAAATGAATGTTAGCAAAAGTCAGCTCACTATGGAGTCATTGGAAGTCACTCTATTTCGCCTATAAAGTGCTTAAAAACACATTCAAAAACCTCCATCAACGTTTTATATACATGCTGTAAGTATACATGTCATGTAGTGTTATTCATAATAACATGTAACATTTACGTATTTTTATCATTTTAAGCATACGGTGGCGCATTAACTTCACAAACTCATCACAACAAATGCTTTTTCCTTCAACAACATCACTGATTATTACTCACTGCAGAGTTCATGAGAGCCAACAACCATAATCAGAATCAGAATCAGAATAGTTTTATTGCCATTGTTTGAGAACGGGTTCACAAACTAGGAATTTTTCTTGGTGCAATCGTGCAACATAAAACACATATAACACATATTTTGTAATAAAAAGAGCTGTAACTGAGCTATCAGATCTTGTTATAGACTTAGAAGGAATTCAAGGAATTCAAGGAGCTACTGTTAGGAGTTATTGTTCATGTGCCTGATGGCCGAGGGGAAAAAACTGTTCAGGTGGCGGGAGGTGTGGGTCTGGACGTTTGGTTCCACCCCCCTTTTTTCTTTGCAAGAATTATGAGTCATTCTTCCTGAGGGGAGAGGGGAGAGGGGAGAATAGTTTGTGTTCTCACCCTGGACAAAAACTCAGGCAGGTAATAGGTAATAACACATCACTTACTGTACAATGTCTGCTATCATTAGGATGCCGACTGCTAAGATGTTCATTAGATGATGTGTTATTACCTATTACCTGCCTGAGGGGAGAGGGGAGAATAGTTTGTGTTCTCACCCTGGACACAAACTATTCTCCCCTCAGGCAGGTAATAGGTAATAACACATCACTTACTGTACAATGTCTGCTGTCATTAGGATGCCGACTGCTAGGATGTTCATTAGATGAAGAATGACTCATAATTCTTGCAAAGAAAAAAGGGGGGTGGAACCAAGCGTCTTTTCGGGTCTTTTTCACCATTTCCGGGTCTAAGTTGGCTGCCAAAGTGTACCAACTTTTCAGTTTACGGCAACATCTTTTCACTATACAGGTGAGAGGCATGATTTATAATCTACAATCAATTTTCACAAGCTCAGAGGTGAGAAAGCAGCTCACCAGCTGATGATGTCAATACAGCAACATAAGGAAGTTGAGCCCCTCTGATCAATGCGCCGCTAAATGAAGGTCCTTAACGTTAGTTCTTATAACAACAATATCCCTAATATTTGGTCAATTTTAAGGTCATTACATGTAAATGGAGTATTGTTGGTCCTTTTTGGATGATTATTTATTCGGTTTTGTGGTTGGAATAGACTCAATAGACGTCATGGCTCCCATTGGCTCCATTGTAAGCGGACTTTTATTTACGAGTTAGAATGCATAAAAAATACATGTGTTCTTGTCTCTCAAGGTTGTAAATTATAGGCAAAATTCACCAAACAAGTGCAGTTCCCCTTCCATATGTCAATCTAATCCAATCCAATCCACTTTATTTATATAGCACATTTAAACAACAAGAATGTTTCCAAAGTGCTGCACAGCCATGTTAAAAACAATATTAAAAACAATATTAAAAACAATATTATGCTCCACCAATGACTGAATAAAAATAAAACCAATATAAAATTAAATATAATTAAAAACGATTATAAAGGGTAAAACCAATTAAAACAGTAAATAGAAATCTAAATTTATTTTAAAAAAACACAGAGGACAACAGAGGACAGAAGACCACACAACTCACGTAGTGTTAAAAGCCAAAGAATAAAAGTGGGTCTTAAGACGAGACTTAAAACACTCCACTGTGGAAGAAGTTTGAACATGGAGGGGCAGAGTGTTCCAGAGCTTAGGGCCAACCATAGAGAAGGCCCTGTCTTCCCTGGTTTTAAGTCTCGTCTTGGGCACCACGAGCAAGACCTGGCTCTCGGACCTCAGAGCGCGCACAGGAGTGTGAATTTGGATGAGGTCCGAGATATACTGAGGTGCCAGTCCATGTAAAACTTTAAAAACAAACAGCAAGGTTTTAAAATCAATTCTAAAATGAACAGAGAGCCAGTGCAAACTCTCAAGAATTGGGGTTATATGCTCGCGTTTCCTGGCCCCTGTTAAAAGTTGTGCTGCCGCGTTCTGGACTAACTGCAACCAGGAGAGAGCTTTTTGGCTGATGCCAGCATAAAGTGCATTGCAGTAGTCCAGGCGACTTGAAATAAAAGCATGCACGACTTGTTCAAAAAGGTTAAAAGATAAAAAACGGCTTTACCTTTACTAAAAGACGAAGATGATAAAAACACGATTTTAAAACGCCATTGACTTGTTTTTCAAGTTTAAAATCGCTGTCTATAGTGACGCCAAGGCTGGTGTCTTTGGGGCGCACATAATTTTGCATGTCAGGAAGTGAGGTGTACACAACGTGCCGCCGCACAGTCACACTGGCTAGAGAAGCATCTGGAGAGCTCAGACCTCCACCACGCCCTACTCCCAGTAGTAAAGAATTCTTCCAAAAAAAATACTGACTCCAAAAAAAAGAATCCTAAATCTTATTTCTTGTTTCTCTTCCAATTTTTTCCAGAAAGTCTAATCAAAATCCGCCCGTAACTTTTTGAGTTATACTGAACAAAAATATAAACGCAACATGTTTGGTTTTGCTCCTGTTTTTAATGGGTTGAACTGAACTATGTAAAACTTGAACTATATACACAAAATACATATTCCTCTAAAATATTGTACACAAATCTGTGTTAGTGAGCATGTCTTCTTTGCCAAGATAATCCATTCCACCTCACAGGTGTGGCATATCAAGATGCTGATTAAACAGCATGATTATTGCACAGGTGTTCCTCAGGCTGCCCATGATAAAAGGCCACTCTGAAATGTGCAGTTTTATCACACAGCAGAATGCCATAGATGTCGCAGGTTTTGAGGGAGCATGCAGTTGGCATGCAGACTGCACGAATGTTCAACAAAGCTGTTGCTCTTAAATTGAATGTTCATTTC
Source organism: Entelurus aequoreus (assembly GCF_033978785.1). NCBI lineage: Eukaryota > Metazoa > Chordata > Actinopteri > Syngnathiformes > Syngnathidae > Entelurus > Entelurus aequoreus. The sequence goes on along the minus strand of NC_084754.1, from coordinate 37,201,881 downwards.
TCAAAGAATTTGGCAGTACATCCAACCGGCCTCACAACAGCAGACTATGTGTAATCACACCAGCCCAGGACCTCCACATCCAGCAGGTGCACCTCTATGATCGTCTGACAACAGCCACCCGGACAGCTGCTGCTACAATTGGTTTGCATAACCAAAGAATTTCTGCACAAACTGTGAGAAACCGTCTCATGGACGTCTGCATGGTTGTCGTTTTAATTGGGGTCTCAACCTGACTGCAGTTTGTGGTCGTAACCGACTTGAGTGGGCAAATGCTCACATTTGAAGAGGTCTGGCTTGTTGGAGAGGTGTTCTCTTCACAAATGAACCACGGTTTTCACTGTTCAGGGCAGATGGCAGACAGCGTGTGTGGCATCGTGTGGGAAAGCGGTTTGCTGATGTCAATGTTGTAAATCGAGTGGTCCATGGTGGGGTTGGGGTTTTGGTATGAGCAGACATATGTTGTGGAAAACAAACGCAAGTGCATTTTTATTGATATACCGTGACGGTATCTTGAAGCCCATTGTTGTGCCATTCCCCCTATACCATCACCTCATGTTGCAGCATGACAATGCACGGCCCCATGTTGCAAGGATCTCTACACAATTCCTAGAAGCTGAAAACATCCCAGTTCTTGTATGTCCAGCATACTCAGAGGACATGTCGGCCATTGAGCATGTTTGGGATGCTGTGGATCAGCGTATACGACCGCGTGTTAAAGTACCAATGATTGTCACACACACACTAGGTGTGGTGAAATTTGTCCTCCGCATTTGACCCATCCCCTTGTTCACCCCCTGGGAGGTGAGGGGAGCAGTGGGCAGCAGCGGTGCCGCGACCGGGAATAATTTTTGGTGATTTAACCCCCAATTCCAACCCTTAATGCTGAGAGCCAAGCAGGGAGGTAATGGCTCCCATTGTTATAGTCTTTGGTATGACTTGGCCGGGGTTTGAACTCACAACCTACCGATCTCAGGGTGGACACTCTAACCACTAGGCCACTGAGTAGGCCTAGTGGTTCCACCTTCTGCCAATATCCAGCAACTTGACACAGCCATTGAAGAGGAGTGGACCAACATTCCACAGGCCACAGTCAACAACCTGATCAAATCTATGCCAAGAGATGTGTTGCACTGCGTGAGGCAAATGGTGGTCACACTGCTTTTCTGACCCCCAATAAAGCAAAACAGAGTGGCCTTTTATTGTGGGCAGCCTAAGGCACACCTGTGCAATAATCATGCTGTTTAATCAGCATCTTGATATACCACACCTGTGAGGTGGGAAGGAGAAGGAGTGCACAGTACACACCTCTGTACATAGGGGGTACATAGGGGGGACAGAGGTGGACAGGGTGAAAACCTTTAAATTCCTCGGGACCCACATCAGCGAGGACCTCACCTGGGATCACAACACCCAACAAACAATAAAGAAAGCCCAGCAGCGACTGTACTTCCTAAGAAGGCTGAGAAAATTTGGCATGCCACCCAAAATTCTCAACAACTTCTATAGAAGTACGGTTGAGAGTGTCCTTACCAGCTCAATCACGGTCTGGTATGGAAACTGCACTGCTAAGGACAGGAAGGCACTCCAGCGAGTGATTAAAACTGCTCAGTACATATCAGGAGCAGCCTTCCCCTCACTACAGGACATGTACTCTACCAGGGCCACCAGGAGAGCACACAACATCATAAAGGACAGTACACACACCCCCAGCACAGTCTCTTCAGCCTCCTACCATCAGGCAGACGATACAGGAGCCTGAAATCCAGGACTACGAGACTGACAAACAGTTTCTACCCACAGGCCATCAGGCTTGTGAATGCTAACTTGTGAATGCTAGCTAATCCCCCCGTTTTACTTTTATCTTTTTGAACAAAAGAACTGTGAACCATCACTGTAGACCAGACCTGGGCATTCTGCGGCCCGCGGGCCGCATCCGGCCCTTTGTGCGTCCCTGTCCGGCCCGCGTGAGGCCAATTATAAATTACAAAATAAATTTTAAAAAGTATCTATGTCGAGTGTGCAATACAACGGTGCTGCTTTTGTTTTGAAAATCATTATTTGTATTACTTCCGTGTGGACGTGTGTGTGATTGTGAGTGAATGTGAACAACTGCAATTACAAAATAAAGTTGAAAAAACATCTATGTCCTGCGCGCAATACAACTGTGCTGCTTTTATTTTGAAAAGTATTATTTATGGGCGTGTGTCCGTGTGTAACCTGCGAGTGAAGGTGCACATGCAGCGACAAGTGATGCACGGTTTACACCCGAGACGCCAAAAAGAGAAAAGTTGATGAGGAATGCCGTGTTTCCAACAACATATGAACTGCAAAGCAACGTCCCCTCACCTAAGGTGCGTGCCTGCGCAATTGCGCACTGCTCAAGCGTCCGCTGCCAAATCAAATCCCATCTGAATTATAAACAAAATAAACATATTTATTGTATGGAATTTTGCAAAGCAACTTTGAGTGACAGTGACAACAAGCGGCCCTAATGGTGTTCGTCAACACCGTTCAATTGAACACCGTTCAATTATTGTAACGTCTATCGAGATGCTTCGAGGACAGGAATTATATCGATCACTTTATTGAACAAAACTGTTTATTTTCGGACATAACCACACCAAAAACATGAGTAAAACAATTCTATCTCGAAAAACTAGTCATTTTCTGCCGTACAAACCAGGCCAAAACCAACTTGTCATCTGTCACCAACACGCATAGCACTAAACCACTGGTGCGTTTAAGGCCACACAAAAAGTCGGACAACTCAAACACCACACAAAGTTACACTATGACTCCTCAGTCATACGTGTGCTTATTTTACTGTCATTTATTATTAATGTTAATTTATATATATTAGTCATGGAATGCTGTTACACACACTATGTTGAAGTATTAGTATTATTATTGTAGCCGAGTATTCTGGGTTCGCATATTATGTGTACTAATATAATATAATAATAAAATAATAAATGGGAGTCATAAGAGCAGGTCCGGTCTCCACCACTTCTTTAATGTTCACTCTCCTTTTTTTCTCCGTACACACCTTCTTCCACAACCACCTTTATAGACCTCTTACGGCACAGCCCTACGGCAACTCTGGAGGGACAAAACTCCTCCTTACCTAACATTATCTGGTAATTTGGGACATCCTGAAAAGTTTGTTACATACGTCCCCCCCTCAATTAGAAACGTCCCCGTTTCGTCACAAACAAAATAGGTAAACAAACAAGGGGAAATAGAACAGAGAAAAAAAAATCACAATCTTAATGCACCAACAAATCAACAATATTTTAACTGATCCACAAAGTATTGCATAAGATAGCACCCTGGCCCCTCAAAACATACAAAAACGTGCAGATGTGAAGGAGGTCGGTCCAATCGCCCACTGCGAGATAGTTCAGTTGTGCGCAGGAGGTCGCCCCAGTCGCCCCCTGCGAGATAGTTCGATTGTGACGCGCCATCATGCCATCAGACTTGGGGTTATAGGCAGTGAAGGAATCAATAAAGTACCATCTGGTGGTGCTGGCAGAGTCTCTGGAAGGGACAACCACCCCGGGACCCCCTCCCCCCCACATGGGACTTACGGGCCACTCCAAAATGTCCATGACCACCCTCCTGAGGGGCCGACAAACCTGTGACCACCCCATGGGAACTTCTGGGCCACTCCAGAATATCCATGGTTACCCTCTGGAAGGGGCAACAATTCTGGGACCCGCCCACGGGGACTTATGGGCAACTCCAGAATGTCCATGGCCACCCTCTGGAGGGGCCGACAAATCTGGGACCCACCCACGGGGACTTCAAGGGCACCGGCGGGTCCGACACGCTCCGCACTGCTCACACCACCGTCGGATGTCTCCCAGCATGAAGGGCCAGCAGCAAGACCGCCGGGAACGCCTCCGTAACCAGCCGGCTCACATCCGCAGCACACACCTCCAAGCTCTCCACCGGAGCACGCACATGCGCCGATAGGCTGGCCCAGAAGCGGTCCATCAATTGTCTCTGTCCAGCTGAGAAATTCTGGCACCGTCGCCGGGGAAGGGAGCTGTTAAGTCCATTTTTGACATTCATGCCGTGTGAGTGTCTGTCAATCAGCGTCTTGCCGAGCTTAAAAGTGTCGTCGTCACCACACCACGTGTCCGAAAAACAGCCAGGAAGCTTAGCAGCTAACTATACACGTGCAGCTAACTGAAAACTCACGAGTCCCGTGTAACACTTTCTTCTTTTCTTTTTTTTTTTCAACACAGCAGTTAAAATCCCACCGCTGCCACCAATGTAGCCGAGTATTCTGGGTTCGCATATTATGTGTACTAATATAATATAATAATAAAATAATAAATGGGAGTCATAAGAGCAGGTCCGGTCTCCACCACTTCTTTAATGTTCACTCTCCTTTTTTTCTCCGTACACACCTTCTTCCACAACCACCTTTATAGACCTCTTACGTCACAGCCCTACGGCAACTCTGGAGGGACAAAACTCCTCCTTACCTAACATTATCTGGTAATTTGGGACATCCTGAAAAGTTTGTTACATTATTATTATTATTATTATTTATCTTACGGTATATATCAAAAATAATATTGAGCAAAATTTAATTGAAATATTGTCGATGTGGCCCTCCAGCAGTGCTCGGGTAGCTCATGCGGCCCCCGGTAAAAATTAATTGCCCACCCCTGCTGTAGACACTTTTCACCTTTGATCACTAAAGACACTTTAACTGCTGCTGTGACCCAATGTCACCTCCATATTTATACTGTTGACTGTCAATCAGAATGTGCAATAATGTAATGTTACTCACTGTGCCTTGTATATAACATTTTTTATTTTAGCTAAGTACCGTGTGACTTGTTGAAGGGTGGACTAGCAAAGTAAGATTTTCATTGTACGGCAAACTGTCTGTTTAACTGTGCATATGACAGTAAACAATCTTGAATCTTGAATGATCTTGGCAAAGAAGAAATGCTCACTAACACAGCTTCATGAACAATATTTGAGAAGAATACATTTTGTATATATAGCAAAAGTTTCAGATCTTTGAGTGCAAACCTGTGGCTAACCAACCAACTAACACACACAGACACACCGAAGCAAAGACAATACTTTTCGCTAGACCAGGCATGCTGATTATACTTTGTAACTGTAGGGGGAGCCAGGAAGCCTAACAGTTGATTTCTGCAAGCCCGTGTGATTTTACACATTGTGACGTAGAAAATGAAGCTGCTCCCAACAATAGAAAAGAGGAGACAAACATCATGTGGTGCACTGGTACACAACAATGGAGGCCAGGGCCAGGATGACTAATGGCATTACCTCAACACGGTGAACTATACTGATTGTTCCATTAAGACACAATCACACAGGCTGTCACTTCTCCTCTTAATGGCCCTTCGTCTAATTCTATGCTGAACTCATGCACGAAGTAAAAGCAGGCACCGAGCCAGACTGCATAGCGAGGCCGAGGTGGTTTATGTTGAATGTGCGCACACTCGCACTGGAACACCGAGGCTGGCTCTGCATGTATTCCCTTGAGTTTCCCCTACTGCTGCCGGTATGAAAAATTTACACAAAAGTGATCTCATCGGCTATTTCGAGCCCATCTCTGACCTCGGAATGTTTCAAAGCGCTCGCACGTCTGCCTTGCCTTCCCGTGATGCTATATGTTCTTCATTTTACCGCTGAATTAAGGAAATAAAACCGCTCTCAAGTTGGATTCCGCATCTCATCTCCGCAGCGTTTTAAAACACATTTGGAAAAAATGTAAGCAAGGGATTTCAATCAGTTAATTTATCTTTTATACAGGACAGCAATCACAAAGTGAATGAGTTGCTGGGAAATAAATTGTCTCTGCAAGAAACTCCAGTAGCAAATGGAGTCATTCTCCTGTGTTTGATGCAAACAATCACGACGAGCCCTGGCAGCCTATTTCAGAGCAAGACTTAGCCGCCTCTCCAGATGAATGGTGCGGGTCTGAAGTGTTGATGTCGGAGGCGCAAGTCTCACACTGGTAATGGGATGGGTTGGAACTGCCGGATCTGAACAACAAAGCGCTGCTGGAAAAACGCCTGAATGTTGCAGGTTTTAAGAGTGGATAAAACAAAAAGAAAGCCACCAGCCCTCGTTATCCAGCCTGTCAGTGGGACAAAGAGCCAATTAAACGCCCAGTTCTCTGCACTCAAATATTGGGATAGCTGGACATTTACAGGAGTTAAAAAAGGAAATTCTGAGACACGATTTAACTGTGATTTTACTTTATCATTTTATTTAGATGTCATTTCATATTACAGGCTGCTTTTAATATGGAAAAAGTGGTAGCTAAGCTGCGATGATCCGTTGCCCAGATCATGTTTTGTTTTAGTTTGAGACTACCTTCGTTCTGTTTCAGCACCCCTGGGTTTGTGTTTATTGGTTGCCATGGGTGCTGATTATTTTCACCTGCCTCTGATTAGTGTTCAGGACGCTCACCTGCTCCCGGGCACTAATCAGAGAGCTATTTATTCCTGCCTTTGGCCACACTCGGTCTGGCTGTTTTGTTTGCTTCATGTGTGATTCTTGCTCCGTGTTCCAGTGCTAATTTTTGGCCTTAGCTTCCCGTGCAATCGGCACACTTTTATTGTGTTTGTTTTCTTGACTGATTTATGAAAATATATAATTTTTTCTATGTGCGCGCTGCTTCCGGAGGTCCGTCTGCATCTTGGGAAAACGACCAGCGCATAGACATGTGGCCCAAGCGTAACCTAAGCAGCTAACCTCATTTTTGGAACAGGATGATTTTTATGATAAATACCAATCTGGCTTTACGTCATTTCAATCCACCGAAACTGCTCTTTTGAACGTTTCCAGTGACGTGATGATGGCCGCTGACTCTGGTCGCTACACAGTTTTGGTTTTACTCTATTTGACATCTGCCTTTGATACTGTGGATCACAGTATACTGATTGGTCGACTCAAATCTGGCATGGGGTTTTCTAGTGCTGTTCTCCAGTAGTTTACTTTTTATATAAATGGAAGAACTTTTAATAATGTCATGTCCAATGTGTCCAATCTGTCATGTGGTGTGGCCCAGGTTTCTGTTCTGGGGCCGGTTTTATTCTTGTTGTATCTGATGCTGCTTGGTAGGTTGATCAGTAGTTTAATAAAATTCTAAATCTTGGCAAGTGGCAAATAATTTGCAGTGCACTAACTATTACTACATCGGTTCTGTTGCTGCTGTTCCGCAAAATATATTTGTTTGTAAATATGCATGGGGTCAAAAAGAGCTTCTGCCCACGTTCACATGCACCCCATTATTAAAATTAACCTTTTAAAGGGAAGTTCGCCTATCGTTCACAATCATTATGAAAGACAAGAAGACACGTCTTTTTTTTTAAATGATTTTAAAGATGATAAACGCTCGGAAGATGCAGCTAATGAGAGTCACTGATGACTTCAAAGCCTCTAAAACAACTTTAAAACCCTCCATCAACGTTTTATATACACACTGCAAGTATATATATAATGAAGTAACAGACACCTTCATAACAATATGTAATATGTACAATATACACACTGCAAGTATATATATAATGTAGTAACAGACCTTCATAACAATATGTAACATGTTTTATATACACATTGCAAGTATATATATAATGTAGTAACAGACACCTTCATAACAATATATAATATATTTTATATACACACTGCAAGTATATATATATAATATAGTAACAGACACCTTCATAACAATATGTAATGTTTTATATACACACTGCAAGTATATATATAATGTAGTAACAGACACCTTCATAACAACGTGTAATATGTGCAATATACACACTGCAAGTATATATATAATGTTGTAACAGACAACTTCTTAACAATATGTAATATGTACAATATACACACTGCAAGTATATATACAATGTAGTAACAGACACCTTCATAACAATATGTAATATGTACAATATACACACTGCAAATATATATATAATGTAGTAACAGACACCTTCATAACAATATGTAATATGTACAATATGTAATATGTACAATATTTACTATATTTTGGTCATTTTAATCATTGCCAGGACTAGATCTTCTGCACATTTATTTTAGTTTCCATAGCAGCGCACGTCTGACTTCCAGTGTGTTCCTACTTCCAGAATGTTTTCTAATCATGGTAAAAACAACAAAGACGACTATTTTTGAACAAATGAGGATTTACAACCTTATACTTTTCAAGCTAAATATACTGCTGCTTATAAAAGCGAGCACAAAGGAGAGGCTGAAACGTTGGAGCAGACGGAAGCCGAGAGAGTGAGGTGAAATCGACTCGAAGCTGCAAAATGTGCAACTTGGAGACAAGCTATTTATACATAAATGGATTGCTTACCCAAATCAACAGGAAATGTCCCCGGCCAGCTGGACCAGACGAACAACTGTCCATCAAGTGAGTCACTTTAATATCCGCCATGGTACATGCAGTACGTCATGCATGTTATTACAACTACAGTACATACACAGTCTGTGTACAAGCTGTGTACAAACAAAACATGAAATAATACTTTACAGATACTGTAATATGATTGTTCATGTTTTTCAGTCAGTACAAATTGGTGTTCTATCACAGTGTTGTGTATTACTAACTCAAACGTGTTCCGTGCTGACGTAGAAGCTAGATTACCTCCTGCCGTAGTTAGCTTCTACGACTAATACCGTAGCACGGCAATGTGTTAGTACGCTAGAAAAAGAGTTGCTCAGTGTTCACTCTTACAATAACAATGTTGCTACAGTTTGGTTATTATTCAGGTTACAAAACATACAGTAAATTAAGTATTGACGGTTTTTGAATGCATTTTAAAGTGATTTAGAGGTAGAATTGATGGCTCCCATTAGCTGCATTGCTAGCCACCAAGGCCGAGACTATTTGTATATGTTAGAAAGCGAAAGAAAACAAAACTTTTGTGTTTTTGTCTCTCATGATTGTGAACGATCGGCAAAATTCCCCCAAAAAGTGCAGTTCCCCTTTATGTCGTGATATAAGTGAGTTTTCCCGTTTCGAGAATAATAGCCTTGTTGCCTCCTTTAATTACACCTTGTCCTTTTTTTGCGGTTGTGTAAATAAACACCACGGCTACTAGGGCTGGGCGATATATCGGGTTTGTCTATAGAAAATTACTATATGCTGCAATATACACCCCCGCTACCACCAAACCTCGCCCCCCCAACCCCGCCCACCTCAACCGACGCACGGAGGGAGAGTTGGAGGGGTGTTGATGTGTGGGGGCGCAGGGTTGGGGGGGCGGGGTTTGGTGGTAGTGGGGGTGTATATTGCAGCCCGGAAGAGTTAGGGCTGCATGGGATTCTGGGTATTTGTTCTGTTGTGTTTATGTTGTGTTACGGTGCGGATGTTCTCCCGAAATGTGTTTTTCAGTCTTGTTTGGTGTGGGTTCACAGTGTGGCGCATATTTGTAACAGTGTTAAACTTGTTTGTACGTCCACCCTCAGTGTGACCTGTGTGGCTGTTGATCAAGTATGTCTTGCAGTCACTTATGTGTGTGTACAGAAGCCAAATACAACATGTGACTGGGCTGGCACGCTGTTTGTACAGGTTGTAGAGGGCGCTAAAGGCAGTGACATCACGGCACCCCCTTAATATTATTGTTTGGATGAAGACGTTCGAGAGAATAGTTGCCCTGAAATTCGGGAGTCTCCCGGATAAATCGAGAGGGTTGGCAAGTATGACGCTGTCATACTTACTTATATCTTGTGTGATGACTGTATTATGATGATAGTATATATGATAGTATATATCTGTATCATGAATCAATTTAAGTGGACCCCGACTTAAACAAGTTGAAAAACTTATTCGGGTGTTACCATTTAGTGGTCAATTGTACGGAATATGTACTTCACTGTGCAACCTACTAATAAAAGTCTCAATCAATCAATCAATCAAGCGCCATTCATATAAAACTTGCGGGTGGCATTAACATTACATTTTCATATTAAAGGCCTACTGAAATGAATTTTTTTTATTTAAACGGGGATAGCAGATCTATTCTATGTGTCATACTTGATCATTTCGCGATATTGCCATATTTTTGCTGAAAGGATTTAGTATAGAACAACGACGATAAAGATTGCAACTTTTGGTATCTGATAAAAAAAAGGCTTGCACCTACCGGAAGTAGCGTGACGTAGTCAGTTGAACATATACGCAAAGTTCCCTATTGTTTACAATGATGGCCGCATGAAGTGAGAGAGATTCGGACCGAGAAAGCGACAATTTCCCCATTAATTTGAGCGAGGATGAAAGATTTGTGGATGAGTAAAGTGCAAGTGAAGGACTAGTGGGGAGTTGAAGCTATTCAGATAGGGAAGATGCTGTGAGAGCCGGGGGTGACCTGATATTCAGCTGGGAATGACTACAACAGTAAATAAACACAAGACATATATATACTCTATTAGCCACAACACAACCAGGCTTATATTTAATATGCCACAAATTAATCCTGCATAAAAACACCTGCGTGTTTGTTATGCTAGCTCCTAGCTCCTCTGCTAGCTCCTAGCTCCATAGAACACGCCAATACAATTCAAACACCTGATCAACACACACAATCACTCAGCCCAAAAGACCGTTTACCTAACCCAAGGTTCATAAAGCTTATATATTTTTAAAAAGTTACGTACGTGACGCGCACATACGGTCAAGTTATCGAATGTTTAGCAGCCAAGGCTGCATACTCACGGTACCTGATATTCAGCTGGGAATGACTACAACAGTAAATAAACACAAGACATATATATACTCTATTAGCCACAACACAACCAGGCTTATATTTAATATGCCACAAATTAATCCTGCATAATAACACCTGCGTGTTTGTTATGCTAGCTCCTAGCTCCTCTGCTAGCTCCTAGCTCCATAGAACACGCCAATACAATTCAAACACCTGATCAACACACACAATCACTCAGCCCAAAAGACCGTTCACCTAACCCAAGGTTCATAAAGCTTATATATTTTTAAAAAGTTACGTACGTGACGCGCACTTACGGTACGGTACGTGTTATGCTAGCTCCTAGCTCCTCTGCTAGCTCCTAGCTCCATAGAACACGCCAATACAATTCAAACACATGATCAACACACACAATCACTCAGCCCAAAAGACCGTTCACCTAACCCAAGGTTCATAAAGCTTATATATTTTAAAAAAGTTACGTACATACGCAAAAAAAAGCCAAAGCTGCATACTCACAGTAGCACGTCTGCGTCTTTGTCATCCAAATCAAAGTAATCCTGGTAAGAGTCTGTGTTGTCCCAGTTCTCTACAGGCGTCTGTGTATCCAAATCAAAAGTCCTCCTGGTTAGAGTCTCTGTTATCCGAGTTCTTCCATCTTGACTGCATCTTTCGGGAATGTAAACAAAGAAGCGCCGGCTGTGTACTGTTGTGGCTGACTACGTTCGAAAAATACGTCCATTTCGCACCGACAACTTTCTTCTTTGCTTGCTTGGCTTCCTTCTCCATAATGCAATGAACATGATTGAAACAGATTCACGAACACAGATGTCCAGAATACTGTGGAATTATGAAATGAAAACAGAGCTTTTTCGTATCGGCTTCAATGTGGAAGGCATACCCGTGTTCGCCGGGCTACGTCACACGCATACGTCATCCTCAGAGGCGTTTCGAACCGGAAGTTTAGCGGCAAATTTAAAATGTCACTTTATAAGTTAACCCGGCCGTATTGGCATGTGTTATAATGTTAAGATTTCATCATTGATATATAAACTATCAGACTGCGTGGTCGGTAGTAGTGGGTTTCAGTAGGCCTTTAAGGTGCGGGCTGCAAAATAACGTCTCGCGGGCCGCGTGTCTGAGACCCCTGCGCTAGAGAATGAAGAGTGCTTGAAACTCTGCATGTCAATATCTCCGTTCGGTGCCACACTAACAAAATGCCGAAGCAACTATTTCCACATCAACATCGTATGAAAGAAATAGTCAACAACAGAAGGAGATAACGTCCGCAGGAACCTACCACATAGTGAAGGACATACACAATTTGATTTCCTATTATGAAGTTCATTTTTATTTGACAATTATTGAAATATCTTGTGTGACATCATGCACAAAAGTTCACTTTATTTGTTTTAAACTATTGTAGTGGCGTTCTGTACAAAAGGTACACTTTAATTTAGTGTTGTTTTGATTTGTCATCTTGAGGACATCATGCACAAAAGTGCACTCATAGCCTGTTTAAAATGTCTCTGACAATCTTGCACTTTCTGTTTTGGAAATGACATGAATGTTTTGAACTGCTTAATAACTGTTTAACAAATACAGTTTTGGTCAATTGATTTAGTTGTGATTTCCCTCTCTGCATGAAAGTTTAAAATGAGCATATATTAATGCAGTATGAAGAAGAATGTTTTAATGTAGACACATAGAATCATCATACTGCTGTGATTATATGCATCAAGTGTTCATTCAAGGCTAAGGCAGAATATCCAGATATATATCGTGTATCGTGGCCTAAAAATATGTACATATTAATAAAAGGCCATATCGCCCAGCCCTAACGGCTACAATTACAGAATTCATGGTCGTTTCCTTTATAACCTTCACTTCTTTGACTGAACCCATTCAGCTCCCTATCACACCGTGATTACAAGACTTGGACGTACTGCAGAGGTTCCATATTATTATATTATTAGAAAACAAGATGGCCTTAATAATCGCTGCCACAGCCAGTCAGAATAACAATAAGCCAGTGGACAACTTCAAAAACTGTCTTCAAAATGACCGGCGCTCTTTCATACATCAATTGAGCCGGCACCCTCGCGCTGAAATCGACATAAAATAGTTTGACAGCGTTGCATCACATAAAAAGCTTTGATGCTTTCCCAGGATCAAGAAAAGTACTGTGAGAAAAAAAAAAGTTTCAGGTTTTTTTTTTGCATCATGACCTTTCATATACTGTGTAGGAAACGGAACAAATTGTTTAAATAGCATACTGATATTATTAAATGTAATCTCTAAGAATGCCTTTAGTTTAGTTTAGTTTAGTTTATTAAGGATCCCCATTAGTCTACACCGCAGTGGAGACTATTCTTCCTGGGGTCCAGGCAAAAAACATCACACAATCACAAAACAAAAGATTAAAATGCAGTACAACATGATCAAATAATAAAATGTTGTAATACAAAAATAGCAACAACAAAGAACCAAAAAAATAATAATAACTTCGAGTTTACATAATATTGTTCATACCAAAGATAAAAAGAGCAATATAAAATAGATATATATATATTTTTGCATTAAAAAAAAATAAAACAAAGAACCAATGGCCTAAAATATATACATTAGTGTACCAAAGACAAACAGTAAGTGACGAAAAAAGTTCCATCCACCATTTTCTACTGCTTGTCCCATAATCAATAAAATAGTCAATAAAAACAGTCATGACATTAGGTACAATCTAGAATAATCTCTTTCCGCAATACTTCTCCTCTTAGCCTATTCTTAAAACCCACTCTGCTGGTGATTGATACCAGATATTGTGGAAGTCGATTCCAGTAAGTGATTGCCCTATACATTACAGTCTTTTTCAAAACATCCCTTTTGGGTTTAAGACGGGTGAAAGCACCTCTTAGGGCTAACCTGGTACCATAGTTGTGACTTTCACTAGCAAGCAACAGCTGAGAATACAGATGTGAAGGTTTATGGTATGTATAGATTTTTTTTAAAAATAGATAATAAGCTGCAGATTCATCAATTATGTAAACAAGGCCACTGTTTGCTATTTAGTCACTGACAACCTTCAACCCGCCACATCCATCCTCCTTCATTTTAAAGCAGATCATTCATTCAATTATGCATATTTCCACAAAACTCCCTCATTATTTCCACAATTACATGCCGTAGTCTTCAACATGTCCATGCACACAATGAAGAAAGGAATATCAAGACGAGGCAGCCGCTCAGGTCGTGCGTGCGAAGAGACAAGGCGACTTTGATGCAGTGTTTTCTCATTAATCAGGAAAAGCGAGCCTCTGCCGTGATGTGATGTTTACGACATAATGCCTTGAAAAAAAACAGCACTGCAGATGACACTCATGACTTTTTAATGGCGGGTGCGGTAAATATGCACAAAGATGGGGGTGCATGAGAGGCTGAAAAGGAATGATGAATTCTAAGCAGACTTTATGTAAGTATTGGAAATATCAACACATGTGGTGCAGATACCTACTATTTTAATATACTACTACATTAGATTTGCATTGGGGTCAATGCTGCTCCTGAGCCACTTTTGCAACCCGTTATTTGAGTCTGTCTGTAATTGTGGAGGCGGTCCGAGATTGCAAATGAAACCTCGCCCTCTCCAAAAGTATCATGATTTATTTTTTGAAAGCATACACTGTGTAAATATACATCTTGAAGTGGTCACCGCTATTTTTTTTCCCCAGGCACGGTCGGACCAAAAAAACTTCATGAACATAAGATTCACCCGGTCACAACATCAATTTGGACTCTGCCTAAAAACAGCTCCTTTTAGCAGCTTTTATGTCACTGCATGTGACGGTGTTTTTTAGGCGTATTAGAGGAAAATAATAATGTATGCTAGGTTTTTTGTGTTTTCTCATAGCTCCTCCCCCTCTGGCTAAGAGCTTTACTTAGCGGCTGTTTTGAACATTTACACAGACGCCTGGAGGGTGCTAACTTTCCAATGTATATCCCGCCCATTGAAATAATTAGGTATAATAATATATAATATATATGGCATATATAATATATATGGCATATGTCTACTTTGATGGCAAGCCAAGGCCAGCAGTAAAATGACCGCCACATTTCATTCAGCATAACTCCATGTTGCATCCAACCTGACGCACTGACTTCTCTTATTCCATGTACACACTTCACCATCTTTCAGTGCAGAGTGTGATTCTATGAGCCAACCCACGTGTTAGAATAATTATGTACACTACCGTTCAAAAGTTTGGGGTCACCCAAACAATTTTGTGGAATAGCCTTCATTTCTAAGAACAAGAATAGACTGTCGAGTTTCAGATGAAAGTTCTCTTTTTCTGGCCATTTTGAGCGTTTAATTGACCCCACAAATGTGATGCTCCAGAAACTCAATCTGCTCAAAGGAAGGTCAGTTTTGTAGCTTCTGTAACGAGCTAAACTGTTTTCAGATGTGTGAACATGATTGCACAAGGGTTTTCTAATCATCAATTAGCCTTCTGAGCCAATGAGCAAACACATTGTACCATTAGAACACTGGAGTGATAGTTGCTGGAAATGGGCCTCTATACACCTATGTAGATATTGCACCAAAAACCAGACATTTGCAGCTAGAATAGTCATTTACCACATTAGCAATGTATAGAGTGTATTTCTTTAAAGTTAAGACTAGTTTAAAGTTATCTTCATTGAAAAGTACAGCGCTTTTCCTTAAAAAATAAGGACATTTCAATGCGACCCCAAACTTTTGAACGGTAGTGTATATATTATCACACTAACTTTATGCTTAAGGGCCATTGCTATAAATTATTGTCAATTGTGCTGAAGTGGTATTTTTGTATCTGTGCAAAGCTGGCAGTCCAAAAGATTGCCAGCCGACTTTATCAGTGTTGTGTCCAGACTCGGCCTGCTGGCGGCCAAGGCCGAACACCGCCGTGACGCAGTCAGAGCAGAGACAAGGCCGAACACCGCCGTGACGCAGACAGAGCAGAGACAAGGCGATATGATCTGCGTCAACTAATTTTCATTTATTCTATAATCATATATTGTGTCTAACTGGAGTTGTCGAGATTACCCCCTTCCCTCAGCGACAGCTTCAGTGATGTAATAGGGCCCTTCCAAATAAATAGAGGAGGCACGCGGGCTTGACTTTTAGAACGTAGTTTGGATCTGTAACTAGAATACAACCCAAAACACGTGTCTCCTCGAGCTAAATTGAACTCGGTCTCTGCATGATTCCTTGCTTATTGTCTGATTATTAGATGTCATCAGTGTTTGACCCTGACACCACGTTACACAAAAACCACATTACGCATAAATCCTATAGCCATCTACCAAGTCAATACACAAAGTAGAAAACCATTCCTTGTAATGCATTATATTGTGCCAAGCAAATAGATAGATAGAAAGATAGATAGTACTTTATTGATTCCTTCAGGAGAGTTCCCTCAGGAAAATTTAAATTCCAGCAGCAGTGTACAGAATTGAGATCAAATTTAAAAATTAAAAAGTAAATAATGGGGGTATAAATGGAAAAAAAAAAAAGAAAAATATTACAATAAAAATAAAAATACAAAGCAACAATGAGAATAAAAATATAACAGTAAAATAAGAATATAATAAGAGAAACTAGGCAGTAGTGACCATGTTATGAAAAAGTATTGCACTGTTATGGTTTTGCAGAGAGGAGTTGTACAGTCTAATGGCGTGTGGGACAAAGGAGTTTTTGAATCTATTAGTCCTGCACTTGGGATGAAGCAGTCTAGCACTGAACAGGCTCCTCTGGCTACTGATAACGCTATGCAGAGGGTGACTGGCATCATCCAGGATGCTCACTAGTTTTTCCACAGTCCTCTTCTCTGCCACCGTCACCAGTGAGTCCAGTTTTATTCCAATCGTAGAACCGGCCCGCCTGATCAGTTTCTCTAGTCTGGAGCTGTCCTTCTTAGATGTACTGCCCCCTGCCCCCCCAGCACACTACGATGTAGTACAGAACACTGGCAACCACAGACTGGTAGTACATCCACAAGAGTTTTCTACAGATGTTGAAGGAGTGCAGCCTCCTCAGGAAGTACAGCCTGCTCTGTCCTATCCTGTACAAGTGGTCCGTGTTAACAGTACCAGTACACAGTACAATACCACCCCATATGTGCCTGATGCACATACAGTACCAGAAACTGCAAATAGCCGTGCTAATGTTGGAACACATTTCCTCAGCGTATCAGCATATTGAGAAGGAAAGAGGCACTGACACTACCCATATCCACATAGGTTTTATTTGTCCAAAATATACTTTTCCCTGTCAGTTGGATGACACATCAACATAAGGCATATATTTCCCCCCTTAGCCTGTATGTCCATGTGTCATTGAGTGGGCTAGCATACACTCAAGTGATGGTGCTTCGCTCCTAAGCACTGGTTACAGGAACATGCTAGCTTTGTTAGACAAGGTCATAGACTGTATTGGACTATATAGTTTACATACCAAACGTCAATTTCCATTTATTACAAGTAATAAGAAAACATAAATGCCTGACTTACCTATCAAGGAAGAAATTAGCAAGTTTGGCGTCAGAAGAAAAAATCTTCTCTGCCTTCAATCGTCTCAGTCTTTCAAAGGCATCCCTGATACAAATCCTGGTTTTGTTCCTGGCTTTGTCATGAATAAGTTGAGAATGGTAACGAGGCCTTTTAGATTTACTATGGTCTGACATGTTTAGTAACTTTACCAGTGGCAGTAGCCAGACGAAGAGGGCGGTGCGTAACTGGCAACCTGAATGTGACACACTCACGGACTGTCTAATTGGTCAAACGGTGGAGGGTGGGGCAACGAAATTAAAACAATAACAATATTTCGGGGCTGTACATCTAATTTTGAAATGAGCATATCCCGGCTGAAGTACTGTTATCAGTTATAGAGGTATTGGAAAAGAACATGATTTATTAATGCCTTTTGACATACAGGTATATCAGGGCCATTTAATGACTTGACATGAAATTATTACTACTTGGGGCGATATAGGTCGGTTGGTAGCGTGGCCGTGCCAGCAACTTGAGGGTTCCAGGTTCGATCCCCGCTTCTGCCATCCTAGTCACTTCCGTCGTGTCCTTGGGCAAGACACTTTACCCACCTGCTCCCAGTGCCACCCACACTGGTTTAAATGTAACTTAGCTATTGGGTTTCACTACGTAAAGCGCTTTGAGTCACTAGAGCAGGGGTGGGCAATTAATTTTTACCGGGGGCCGCATGAGCAACCCGAGCACTGCTGGAGGGCCACATCCACAATATTTCAATTAAATTTTGCTCAATATTATTTTTGATATATACCGCAAGATAAATAATAATAATAATAATAATAGTAATACTTCAACATAGTGTGTGTAACAGCATTCCATGACTAATATAAATAAATTAACATTAATAATAAATGACAGTAAAATAAGCACACATATGACTGAGGAGTCATAGTGTAACTTTGTGTGGTGTTTGAGTTGTCCGACTTTTTGTGTGGCCATAAACGCACCAGTGGCTTAGTGGTATGCGTGTTGGTGACAGATGACAAGTTGCTTTTGGCCTGGTTTGTACGGCAGAAAATAACTAGTTTTTCCAGATAGAAGTGTTTTATTCATGTTTTTGGTGTGGTTATGTCCGAATATAAACAGTTTTGCTCAATAAAGTGATCGATATAATTCCTGTCCTCGAAGCATCTCCATAGACGTTACAATAATTGAACGGTGTTCAATTGAACAGTGTTGACGAACACCGTTAGGGCCGCTTGTTGTCACTGTCACTCAAAGTTGCATTGCAAAATTACATAGAATAAATATGTTTATTTTGTTTAGAATTCAGATGGGATTTGATTTGGTGCGCGGCATATATTTGCTGCGCGCAGCGGACGCTTGAGCAGTGCGCAATTGCGCAGGCGCGCACCTTAGAGGGAACGTTGCTTGGCAGTCCATGTCTTGTTGGAAACACGCCATTCCTCATCAACTTTTCTCTTTTTAGCGTCTCGGGTGTAAAGCGTGCATCACTTGTCGCTGCATGTGCACCTTCACTCGCAGGTTACACACGCCCATAAATAATACTTTTCAAAATAAAAGCAGCACAGTTGTATTGCGCGCACGACATAGATGTTTTTTCAACTTTATTTTGTAATTTGCGATTGCAGCTGTTCACATTCGCTCACAATCACGCACACGCATACGTCCACACGGAAGTAATACAAATAACGATTTTCAAAACAAAAGCAGCACCGTTGTATTGCACACTCGACATAGATACTTTTTTAAATTTATTTTGTAATTTATAATTGGCCTCACGCGGGCCGGACAGGGACGCACAAAGGGCCGGATGTGGCCCGCGGGCCGCAGAATGCCCAGGTCTGCACTAGAGAAAAGCGCTATATAAATATAATTCACTATTACATATGGCTCATTTAAATGCTTGTCCTTCTTTGGAGTGAGTGTACTAAAAAAGCAAACACACTGTAGGTCATCCTTTACTGCAGGCTAAACAAATCTGAAGACCATGTAGAAACATGAACTATAATGGTTGTAAAAGTTAACCACCAAAATAGTCGTTAAATGGTTAAAAATTGGTCACGCAATTGTAAAAAGAAGTTAACCACAAATGTAGCAGATAGGACCGAGTGTCGCAAAAAGCCAAAACAAAAGCAAAAATGGGCAATTCTTCCTAGTAAGGAACGCTAGGGAACACCTTTTATGCGACACATTCTTCCAAAAAAGGCACATGTAAGACATTTGGAGAATTGAATGCTTATGGTAATGTAATGTTAGAGACTGAAAAGCAAGTGAAGGGCAGTGCTCGTGATGAATGTCACAACAACATGGCTGCAGACATCTGTCCCTTCACGGATGCTGGACCATCACCCACAGCGGAGCGAGGCCTAATGCTTACAAACATAAAGCGGCAGCATGCAGGGCTGAGGGGCTCTAAATCACAAATTAATCAACAAGAATGAGAGGACAAACGGCAGCCTACTAAAATTCTTTCCGGGAAGCACTAAGCGCGTGTTGTGGGCACAGATAATGAGAGGATTACCGCCTCACCGCCTCAAAAGGATTATGCGATACATGCGCGAGTTCAGCACGAGTCGACTTTTTTTTTGCTAGGGCAAGTGGTAGAGTCATTTTAATTGTTTACTCCAGAATTAGCATTGCTTTGCTGCAGCTAAAATAACATCGCTGTCAATAACAGATAGTTTTAGGTATTCCATGTCTCCAAAGAACACTTTAACTATTGATGATACTCAAGATTTTCAAAGTGGAGAAAGTGCCCCACTATATCCAGCAGATGGCACTGCAGTGAAAAAAGCTTTCTTTAAGTTTTTAAAAATTTGTGTTTGGACAATCCCTTAGTGCACCCTATACACCAGACTATAAGACGCTACGCCCCCACAAATGCAGTTCCCCTTAAAGGGTAAAAGTTTAAAGGGGAACTGCACTTTTATTTTTTTGATAAGGTTGTTGTGGAGAGGCGGGACCGGCGAGCGAGCAGCGAGGCAGGGCACGCCGGGGCCCGGCCCAAGATGGTGGCAAGGAGGCGTGGACTGCGAGTGAGCGGCGAGGTGGGGCGCGCCGGGAGTGACGCCGCAATCGTGCCCAGGTGCGCGGATCCAATCTCCTCTCGCTGACTGGAAGGAGCCAGGGGGAAGCTGACGCGAGGCGAGAGAGGAGAAGAGCCCGAGACAGACGACGACAGACGCGGCTGAAAAGCAAGCGGGACGGACGCGGCTAAAAAGCAGGCGGAGGAGCGAGCAGGAAACGGCAAGTGCTGAAAAGCAATCCGCAACAGACTCTGTTTTATTGAAAAATAAACGAAAGTCTAAACCTGCCGCAACATGTCTTCCTTTGATGGTCCATGGAACCCACCCGACAGACCTAGGACTGTCACAGTTGTGAATCCTCATTCTTCCAAAAAGAGTCATCTTTGTTATCTATTACAAAGTCTGCCATGATTAGAAATCACCTGTGTTTGTTGACGGGAGAAGGAAGTGCGTTTCTATGGGCACAGAAATAAATGCGCCGAATAAAATGAGTCCTTGTAATGCCTAAAATGACCGGAATACAGTAAATATTGTACATATTACATATTGTTATGAAGGTGTCTCTTACTACATTATATATATACTTGCAGTGTGTATATTGTACATATTACATATTGTTATGAACGTATCTGTTATATATATATATATATATATATATATATATATATATATATATATATATATATATATATATATATATACATACACACTACCGTTCAAAAGTTTGGGGTCACATTGAAATGTCCTTATTTTTGAAGGAAAAGCACTGTACTTTTCAATGAAGATAACTTTAAACTAGTCTCAACTTTAAAGAAATACACTCTATACATTGCTAATGTGGTAAATGACTATTCTAGCTAAAAATGTCTGGTTTTTGGTGCAATATCTACATAGGTGTATAGAGGCCCATTTCCAGGAACTATCACTCCAGTGTTCTAACAGTACAATGTGTTTGCTCATTGGCTCAGAAGGCTAATTGATGATTAGAAAACCCTTGTGCAATCATGTTCACACATCTGAAAACAGTTTAGCTCGTTACAGAAGCTACAAAACTGACCTTCCTTTGAGCAGATTGAGTTTCTGGAGCATCACATTTGTGGGGTCAATTAAACGCTCAAAATGGCCAGAAAAAGAGAACTTTCATCTGAAACTCGACAGTCTATTCTTGTTCTTAGAAATGAAGGCTTTTATATATATATATATATATATATATATATATATATATATATATATATATATATATATATATATATATATATATATATATATATATATATATATATATATATATATATATACATATATATATATATATATACATATATATATATATATACATACATATATATATATATATATATATATATATATATATATATATATATATATATATATATATATATATATATATATATATATATATATATATATATATGTGTATAAATACTTGCAGTGTATATATAAAACATTGATGCAGCACCCCCCGCGACCCTGACGGGAATAAGCGGTACAAAATGGATGGATGGATGGATGGTGTCAGGTTCCGTGGGTATTTTCGGTTAGTTTTGGACTCCCTCAGTTCCTGTTTTGTGCACCCTTGAGTTGTTTTAGTTACCATGGTTGCTTATTATTTTCACCTGCCTCAGATTGGTGTTCGGGACGCTCACCTGTTCCCCGAGCACTAACCAGAGGCATTATTTAAGCCTGCCTTTGCCGGTCAGTCGGCCTGGCTTCTTTGTTTGCTTCAAGCTTCTATTACGTGAGTATTGCTCTAGTGCATGCTAAGTATTAGCCCTAGCGTCCAGTGCAATCGGCACGTTTCTCCTGTGGCTTGTTTTCTGTTTTGGCACTTGTTCGAGTTTTTGAGAATAAATTATGTTCCTACCTGCACGTCCTGTCCGGAGTGGTCCGTTTGCATCCCGGGGGAATGAACCTCGCAGCAAGCTGCGACCCCTCGCACGTAACAGATGGAGGGTTTTGAAGATGTTTTTGAGGGCTTTGAAAGCAACATTGGAGACTCACATTAGCCGCAACTTGCAAGCGTGTTTTTAATCTTTAGAATCTTTAAAAAAAAATGACGTGTGTGTTATTGTCTCTCATAATGGTGTAGTATAATCTGTCTAAAAAAAGTTATAACTGCACCTCTGCATAACATTGCAAGGTTATTAAGGAAAGAACAGTGTGTTGTTTCCTTAAATGTTAATAACACACCGTTCTTTCATTGTCGCCCACCATGGTTACAGTGAAGCCAAGAGCGAAATACGCTTCGTAATATTTTGGTAGGGCAAAAAAAACATGTTCCTCAAGGTCAAATACCCCTGTCCCCTGGCATCGCATCACTATTTGAGAAGGACTGGTGTAAAATTCCAAAAAGGGTGCAGTTCCCAGCTTATTAGCCATCAATGCCCTAATTTAGACTTCAGAGCAGCTTGAAAGAAGAATAAATAATACTTGCTAAGCTAACATCAGATGTACAGTTTGTTTCAAAGCAGAAATTAATGGTTTTGAGTACATATGTCAAAGAGTAAAGCAGAAAACGGCACAGAATCAGTTGTTCCAAGCGTAAGGGAGGCCCCGACCGTATTGTTTCCTCGGAGGGGAGAGAGAGCGCCTGTGCCACACTTGTGGCAAACCCCTTGATCCAGATATTTATCTGCGGCTAACCGGAGACGGTCGTACCTTGGCAGTAGGCGTTGTCGTCTCTCAGAGGACGGAAACCATCCTTGCAAACACAGCAGTCTCCGGCTTCCAGGTTAACACAGTCCGAGTGCTCCACGCAGCCGTGGCCCTCGGCACAGAAGTCATGACCTGCAAGGAGATAAAGGAAGAAGACTTTTATTTGTAACAGGGAGAATGGAGACATGGTAGAGCAGAATGTTAAGGATTCCGCCATCAATTTGTTTCCTTGTTAGGCCAGTAAAAAAAAAGAAAAATGTTTGTAAAAAGGCGATTGTTCTTGAACCGAATGTCACTCTCGGGAGGAGACCAGCTAGCCTTGATGTTTTCGATGCTTTCAAATTTTTATGCTGTCAGAAAATCAAACATGGAGGGCAAACAATGAGCACATTCAGACACGGGCGAGGATCTGGTCTTCTAAAATGAAAAGGTCAATGGTTCCTAGCCTTTAATCTCTCACAATCCAGCAAAGAGATTTGTTTTTGTTTTTTAATCAAACTAATTGTTGCCTGTTTACCTCCATTTGCACAAAGAAAGACATGAACTTGATCTAAGATGTCTCAAAATACTAATGAATATGACATGTTTTGTTGAAGAAAATCACAAATAAGTAACTATGGGGTGAGGTGAAATTATTTTAAATAACATTTGTGGCGCCCCCTATGGGTTTTGGTCAGGGATGTAAACAGTATAATGATAAAGCACGGTAAAACTTCCCACGGTTAATATTACCGTTTTGAAATAAAAAGATGGAAAACCGTGATTGGTAACACTGATAAGCTAACAGACCGGTGTGACACTGCTGCTCATTTACTGGAGAAACGAGCTTGCACTAGCTAGCTTAAATGCTAACATGAAAACAAGAGACATTAACATCTTTCTTTGTTAAAAAACGACATTCCCCACTCTAAACATGTATAAACACTTTACTGCCTGAGCAACTAGGCTTTTCAAATGATGCACATTAAACTTCCAGGCTGTGCTTTCTTAGACATCAGTCGAGTATCGACTGCAATATGACAACAGGTAGTGAATTTGCATGACGGGGTCGCGGGGGGCGCTGGAGCCTATCTCAGCTGCATTCGGGCGGAAGGCGGGGTACACCCTGGACAAGTCGCCACCTCATCGCAGGGCCAACACATATAGACAGGCCGGCAAGGAGCACCCCGGGACACGCCTCTGCTCGCTCTTCCCGCATCGCGGCCACGCGCCTGCACGGCTGTAGGCAATCAGCACACCTGGATCTGATGAAGGCAGACGGCATAAAGACCAGCGGACCCGAAGATCCAGTGCCGGAACATAGTTCACTCCAAGTAGTAAGCATCCCGTCTCTGGCTTCCCTCCTCGTAACCTGCTTTCTGTGCTTTTCCCTCTGCTTACCTTCTCGTAGCCTGCTTTCTGTGCTTTTCCCTCTGCCCGTGTCTTATGTCCTCTGTGTTCCCCGCAGTGTTCCCTCCGTCTCCACCGACTCTGGACTGCTTCCCTCGATCCTCGACCCCCGCTCGGACACTCTATCCAGCCCCGACCTCTCGCTTGCCCACGGACTTCCTTCTTGCCTAACCCCTCTGGACTTCTGAACGATTAATCCAACACGCACGTACATCACCCTCTGGTAACTTTTACATTGTTAATTCTTCACATCTTCTCGCAACGCACACTCTTAGTAGCATACACACCCCAGTACATCATCAGTTTGAATAAACCTATTGAACTGATTCCTGTCGTTGTGTCGTCTCCTTCCCAAACCCCCCGCCGTATGTAACAGAAATGTTTAAGTTGTGTAGGTCCTTATTCCCTTTTATTACATACAATATTTTGGACAAAATTAAGTTAATAGTCCAAAATAACTAAACACAAGCAAAAACTACAAGCCTCTGATTTAAATCCTTTTGGTTCTTGCACTTACAGTCCTCCTGTGTCCTGGGACTTACAGTATTTCCAAAAGAGATTTTGTGATCATCAAAATATCGATTTAATCACCGCAGTATTGACTTTATACTGATACTATACTTGGTGTCATTACTGTTGATATTTGTATCGATCCACCCATCCGTTCAAGAGCTCCAGTTTAGCGGTTCGCATGGCTTAATGCGGGGGTCAGCAGCCCGCGGCTCTTGAGCCGCATGCGGCTCCTTACTGCCCCCCTAGTGGCTCCCTGGAGCATTTTTAAAAAAGGATTGCAAATGGAAAATGATGGGGGGTAATACAAACAAACACAACAGTGTGTTTACATGTAAAACCTTCCACTCCTTCTTTGTCCACCAAAAGTTTCATGCTGTGCGTGAATGCACAAAGGTGCGCTTTGACTTGTTGTTGTGCTAATCAGGCATATTTGGTCAGTGCATGACTACAAGCTAATCAATGCTAACATGCTATTTA
Source organism: Entelurus aequoreus (assembly GCF_033978785.1). Taxonomy (NCBI): domain Eukaryota; kingdom Metazoa; phylum Chordata; class Actinopteri; order Syngnathiformes; family Syngnathidae; genus Entelurus; species Entelurus aequoreus. The sequence goes on along the minus strand of NC_084754.1, from coordinate 37,176,524 downwards.
GGCTAGCTGTATATACATATTGCATCATAATGCCTCATTTGTATGTATATTTGAGCTGATACAGAAATAGATGATATCTGTCTATTACCTGACCGCTTCTATGTTAGCTAACTCTCTTTGTTTATAATGTATATTTTCTGCTGGATCTACTCTTTATTTTATTTTTTCTTTTGCTGCAGCTGTTACATATACTGTAATATTGTACATGGTCATCGGGATTTGTTATATATTGTATATATTACAAATAAAAATATAATGTAATATAATGTAATATATTAGTATATATCATATATAATATATGTAAATATTACATATATGTTATATTTTATATTGCTACTACGGTACATTTTAGTCTACTTTATACCTGCATTATCCTTTCCATCCTTAGTAACTGAGCTACTGTGTGGAACAATTTCCCTTGTGGATCATTAAAGTTTGTCTAAGTCTAAGTTTACTTTTATCCTCTTTGTATAAAATTTAGTTTTGCATGTCTAATGACACATTATCTGTATGTAATACTGGCTGCATTTCAGATAGTTGTTTGTGTGCCATGTTGTTCCAGACCACAGCAAACATTACCTAGCTTGCCAAAGATTGTAAAAAATCTATTAAAAGAAGACAGCCTGCCGTTTCCTTTAACTTGAACACACACATGTATACCTTTGGCCATTAAAAGCCAATAATTTGTAGGAGACAGTTATCTCACCTTCTGGAGACTGCTATCCACGCCTTCATCACACACCGACTAGACAACAACAACTCACTGTACGCTGGCATTGATCAGGCATCACTCCGCCGTTTGCAGCTTGTGCAAAACGCAGCTGCCCGTCTCCTCACCGGCACCAAAAAACGCGAGCCACCCCAGTCCTGGCCTCACTCCACTGGCTCCCTGTCCGTCACCGCATTGATTTGAAATTACTTTTAATTGTTTTTAAATCCCTAAATGGTCTGGCCCCACAATATCTGACCGGGCTTCTGCATCATCATACCTCGTCTAGAGCCCTAAGGTCAGCTGACCAACCGCTGTTGGCGGTCCCCAGATCCAGGCTAAAGACCAGAGGGGACAGAGCCTTTTCCGTTGCCGCCCCTAAGCTCTGGAACAGCCTTCCCCTCCACATTAGGTCAGCCCAGAGCCTGGGGGTCTTCAAAACCCTTCTTAAGACCTACCTCTTCTCGCTGGCCTTTGACCTGAGCTGAGTCCGCCCACTAGGCCACCATTTCTAGTCCCCCCCACACCCCTTCGCTTTAGTTTTATTTTTCAATTTGTCGCACTTTTATTATTATTTTAATTTTGCAAATTTTTACTTTTTATTCGACCCCTTTTACTGTATTGCTTTTGCACTATCTTGTTTAGCTCATTCATTGTTTATGTTCTTTGTTTGTTTTTTGTTTTTTTTTGTTTTGTTGTTTTGCTCTATGCTTTTTTTTTTTGTTTTGTTGTTTTGCTCTAAGCTTTTTTAACCTGTAAAAGCACTTTGGTTCAATTTAAAAGTTGTTGTAAACGTACTATATAAATATAGTTGACTTGACTTGACTTGACTTCTGAGTAGCCTCTGATTTACTGATGGTTTCTAATGTTGTAAAAAATGTGTAGAATAAATATTACATTTCTGTCAACGAAGATTTGCTTCAGCCTGCGACACATTATAGCTAATATAGACACTTACGTCATGTGTTGCCTTCATTGTAAGACTTATAAACGGCTTTTCATTTTTTGCGCCTCCAGTTTAGTTTTTTGTATTTTTGGTCCAATTTGGCTCTTTCAACGTTTTGGGTTGCCGACCTCTGGCTTAAAGGCCTACTGAAACCCACTACTACCGACCACGCAGTCTGATAGTTTATATATCAATGATGAAATCTTAACTTTGCAACACATGCCAATACGGCCGGGTTAACTTATAATGTGCAATTTTTAATTTCCCGCGAAACTTCTGTTTGAAAACGTCTATGTATGATGACGTTTGCGCGTGACGTCAATGGTTGAAGCGGAAGTATTCGGACACATTGTATCTCAATACAAACAGCTCTGTTTTCATCGCAAAATTCCACAGTATTCTGGACATCTGTGTTGGTGAATCTTTTGCAATTTGTTTAATGAACAAAGAAGACTGCAAAGAAGAAAGCTGTAGGTGGGATTTGTGTATTAGCGGCTGGCTGCAGCAACACAACCAGGAGGACTTTGAGGATAGCAGACGCGCTATCCGACGCTAGCCGACGCTAGCCGCCGACCGCATCGATGATCGGGTGAAGTCCTTCGTCGCGCCGTCAATCGCTGGAACGCAGGTGAGCACGGGTGTTGATGAGCAGATGAGGACTGGCGTAGGTGGAGAGATAATGTTTTTATCATAGCTCTGACGAGGTCCCGTAGCTAAGTTAGCTTCAATGGCGTCGTTAGCAACAGCATTGCTAGGCTTCGACAGGCGGCACAGCATTAACCGTGTGGTTACAGGTCCAGTGTTTGGTTCGGTGTCTCCTGATAGTAGTATTGTTGATCTGCTGTCTATCCTTCCAGTCAGGGGCTTATTTCTTTTGTTTCCATCTGCATTTAAGCACGATGCTATCATGTTAGCTGCGTAGCTAAAGTGTTCCACCGATGTATTGTCGTGGAGATAAAAGTCACTGTGAATGTCCATTTCCCGTTCTCGACTCTCATTTTCAAGAGGATATAATATCCGAGATGGTTTAAAATACAAATCCGTGATCCACAATAGAAAAAGGAGAAAGTGTGGAATCCAATGAGCCCTTTTACCTACGGTCAGAGCGAAAAAAGATACGTCCTGCACTGCACTATAGTCCTTCACTCTCACGTTCCTCATCCACGAATCTTTCATCCTCGCTCAAATTAATGGGGTAATCGTCGCTTTCTCGGTCCGAATTGCTCTCGCTGCTGGTGTAAACAATGGGGAAATGTGAGGAGCCCTTCAACCTGCGACGTCACGCTACTTCCGGTACAGGCAAGGCTTTTTTTATCAGCGACCAAAAGTTGCAAACTTTATCGTCGATGTTCTCTACTAAATCCTTTCAGCAAAAATATGGCAATATCGCGAAATGATCAAGTATGACACATAGAATGGATCAGCTATCCCCGTTTAAATAAAAAAAAATTCATTTCAGTAGGCCTTTAATGTATCCTCCTACGGTGTGCATTGTAGCATTAGAGCTATTCCACGTTCTCCGGTGATAATGTTACCTGCAGGAAACGTACAGTAGTCTATTTATTGCAGCTAGCGAGGACTCTACAGAGCGTTGAGGGCGCAGCTGTTCGACATGCATTGTCACCATATGACGACAGAGTCAAAAGCTCTATTGTCAGCCAAATTGATGTCATTGATATCGTCTATAGCCCGCAACCTGTGTGCGAGGCTTCCTCCTTACCTCTGCAGACTTTACAGCATCGGTCACTCAAAGTGACCTGCTCGGACTCTGGACACCTCAGCTCAGGACACGGCTCGCTGGGGACCACTCGATGCATTGTCCTGTCCTATGAAGAGCAGACATGTGCAGGTGAGCTATATTTGTTTGCCTCAATTTATTCACGCTGCTAATTATTCATCATTTGCGTTTACTCATTTAATTCCTCTTTAAAAAAAAACAATCACTCTCTTGTCAATAGTGTTTGTACCACTCTACACAAGATATACACTCTTTCATCTTATTTCCCACCCTTTCTTGTCTTGAGAGTTTCCACATCATCACTTTATTATGGCGACTTTTTACGAAACCACCGCAAATGACAACTTCATTTTCCCAGCATGCTTCTGTGGTCTCCCAAATGAGGTCATCTGTAACATCAATGCACACAGCTCTGGACCACAATGTTAGCGCCGACACAACTGTCCAGGCTAAGCAACCATAATTACAGCGGGTGTTCAGGCTAATCAGCATAAAAACATAGAGAAACCTTCAAATTCCCATAAAAACATGGTGGTCAACGACGCTGAAAAAGAAATAGCCCTATAACAAATACCAAACAAGACATGACCTGAAGCGTCAAGCCAAGACAAAAATAGTGTAAAGGTGACAAAAGAGTATTATTTCATGTCTGAATGGCTCTCAAGTTGTTGAAAAACTTACTGAAAAGAATGTCAGCAGCTGTATTATATTCGCTAGCAATGAAAATTGTCACGGCGCAAGCGCATGCCGCTGCGCATTAATCTAAGAGCCCCGCGGAGCACACCTCGGGACACACCCACGGCCTTTGATCTCCTGCACGCGTCACTCCGGCGGCAGCAAGCAGCTGCAATCAATCAGCATTCTGCGCACCTGTCGTTGATGATCTTCCTGGGCTTCTTAAGCCAGTGCAGACCTGCGTTCCGGGCCAGAACGTAATCATCTGTTTGAGCACTGTAAGCGATCATCCAGCTGTCGTTGATTATCTTCCTGGGCTTAGTGCAGACCTGCGTTCCGGGCCAGAACGTAATCATCTGTTTGAGCACTGTAAGCGATCATCCAGCTCAATGCAACCTTGCTCTCTCTCTCTGTGTGTTCTCAACCGTTGTGTTTGATTAGTCTCGTGTCTTCCTTGTCGTCCTTCCTGCAGTCTGCCTTCATTCCACATGAGGAGAGGTGCGTCTCGTCTTCCTTGTTGTTCCTCTCTGGTTCTCTGGCTGCCCCTCTTGGATCTTGACCTCTCGCCTGGACACGGACCTGTTGATGCCTCGCTATGCCCCCCAACTACCTGCCTGTCTCACGGACATTCGAGCCAGCCTTTCCCCTCCTGAACTTCGCCTTTCGCTCAACACTACGGGTAACACACGACAGTTAATCTCCACACATAGTCACACACACACCCTTTGGATTCGTCACACTCTATTCTCGGGTTATTTATATTATTGTTTCGTTATTATATGTATTGTAAATATATATAATAAATACATAGAGGTAAACTACTCCCCCTTGTTGTCTGTGCCGTCTACTCCCCTTGTACATAACAAACATTTTGGATTTAAAATTCCTAATTCCTTCTTTGCCGGAAGTTCAATTGTCGCATTCATGTCTGGATGACGAGTGTATTTACGGACTCCCTTTCTAACAACTTGCTTTTTTAATAAACTGTATAATGCTTTTCCCAAAAATACCTAATAAAAATAACCCTACAATGCTCTTTACAACTGCAGTTTATCAAAATTTAGAGTTTCAACTCATTATTTTCAACTGGAACCAAACCAAACTCCAAACACAACATACTTACTGCCAACCCCTGTCTCTAAACAGTTAGCGGGCCGGGAGGGAGGAGATCATAGGCATGACATTCATCCGTCAGGGAACACCTACAACAGCAGGATGACTGACAGCGCTCCTCACGCACACCGCTTTGATCTACCGATGCACTGCCAGTCTGTTTAGTGGGGGCCACAGATGGGCAAGGTGTGGGCAGGGATACCAGCCAGCTGTTGGAAACAATAGCTTCTAACAGAGCTTTGAGGTGCTAGTTGAAAAGATTGTACTTAATAAGTCACTTATTTATGATTACTGGTATTAGTATTAGCTATACATAGTTCCGCTATACGTGGTAATGTTATGGTAATAAAATGTGTCACGTTTGGTGTTATGTTGGTTGTGAACCCAGGATGCAGAGACCCCAGGCAAAGTGCGGGCAAAATGTATTTATCGACAAAAATAAATAAATAGTGCAGCCGGGAAGTGCACAAGAACATAGCAAAAGCTATGCATGTTTAGGTGCAAAGCAAAAAGCACAATGATCGGCAACCAGGAACAGGTGTGTCTTGACCAGGACACACAAAATAAGAGCGGTGTACAGGAAATAAAAACAACATTTCCAGAAATGAATCATAATTGTCACGAGAGATCATGATGCAAACGCACTCTTTATAAAGTCACAAATCACAAAATGTATGAATTTGGTGAAATTCTAAACTGCGTAAGTAATATTCAAAGCAAGAAATAATCTCCTGCCACCAAATATCCCCAAAATGTTCAGAGATAATGATGGAAAATACAATCTGAGGGGTAAATTTAATTTAAAGCATCCATGTGCCACCATGACTCTTAAAAGTATGCCAATAGCATATCAGTTTCTGGGATGATTCAGTGGAATCGTTTGAAAAAAGAAATGCAAGTTATACAATGATTACACTTTAAAAGAAATACGAGACAATATTTTGTACAACAAAGAGAAGGAAACATAAAATATATTGAGAGTACAGTTGTCATGTCTGTGATTATATTTTGTTTTAGTCATGTTCGGATTTGGTTTTGGACTTTTTGTGCACTTTTATTTGTCACCATAGCAACCATTAGTTTCACCTGGTTCACAGGTTAGAGTCACACACCTGTTTTCACTGATCATGTCACTATATAAGCTTTTCTGTTTCTGTTGTTCATCCTGGCAACATCACATTCATGCTCCACATTTATGCTCTGCACCCTTTATGATCACGCTTCTTCATGCCATGTTCACAGTTCCTTGTCACGTAAGTTTTTGTTTAATGTTCATAGTTCTCCGCCATTGTGCGCGCATTTTGTTTTCCTAGTCAAGTTTTTTACCTCTGCTGTGAGCGCCTTTTGTTTATACCCTTTTGAGCCTTTTGAGTTTAAATATTAAAACATGTCCTCACCTGCACGTCATGTCCAGTTAAGTTGCTTTGCACCACGGAAAAACAATCCACGCCAAGGACCAAGTCGTGACAACAGTGTATTTACTACATTTAATGATATTATAAGTGGGTTTATCATAGTGATTTCATATCATATGTTTCCTGTTAATATACTTTGTTAAGCATCAGGCGATTTTGTACAGTATTGTACTGATGATTAAGAATCAGTATATTTGAGTGATGGAACAGAACAATATAAGCTTTTGCTTCTTCCTGCAAACACCATGTTTTTTTTTCATTCTCTTTGAATACTACTATTGTTTTTTTGTAGATAAAGATGATGTGTGGGATATACTGTACATTTGTGTTTGAATTGTGTAGATCAAGGTTGCCCACACTTTGTCAGCAGGCGAGCTATTTTTCAAATGACCAAGTCAAAGTGATCTACCTGATCTTCACACACACACACACACACACACACACACACACACACACACACACACACACACACACACACACACACACACACACACACACACATATACATATATATATGTACTGTATTTGTGTATACATGTGGGAGCGTAGGTACCTATGTATGTATGTATGTATGTATGTATGTATGAATAACGGTGGGTATGTGAGTATATATGTGTATTTGTATGTACAATATATTTAAATCCCAGTCTGTGTGGGAGCCAGAGTACGGCCCCATCCACCCAGAGAGCCCAACCCACAAACAGCAGGTGTGGCGCCCAGGGAACAAGGGACCACCGGCCCCACGTAGCCAGGCCGGACAGCGACAGGAACACTGTGGGCGACATAGAATTGTCGCCCACTGTGCCGCCCGACAGAGGACAAGGCACGGGAGAAGCAGGGGACAGCCAGCCCTCAACCCAGCGAGAGACCACACCCCACACGGGCAGAAAGGCGGGACGCCCTGCCCGAGGGGCCCAAAGACTCCCCGCAACCGGACGGGAAGACCGCCCCCGCCCCACCAGCAACCGGGCCCCCACGAGCCGACCCCTCATCCCCCGGAGAGCACGACACGGCCCGCCCCAGGCCACCCAACCCAAGTTGGCCGCCGCAGGACCGCCCAGCGCGGGGCCACAGGAACAACCCACCCCACCCGCAGGGACCCCAACGATGGAGATGGAACAACCAGCAACCGCCCTGTCGAAATCCCCCCCCCTGAAGGAGGGGAAAAAACAAATAAAAAAATTATAATAATAATAAAATATATATTTAAAAAAAATTATATATATATATATATATATATATATATATATATATATATATATATATATATATATATATATATATATATATATATATATATAAAAGAGAATTAAAAGAAGATCACAGACACGCTGACACACAAAGTCACTACCCCAGCAGCTGGCCGACTTGCAGCAAGACCCTAGGGCAGAGCCACAGGACTGGCCCCCATGGGAGTCAGGTCAGGAAATGAATTAGCGGTGCCCAAAGAGATCGTAATTCTGTCAGTTGTTGTTTTGATTCAGCAGAAATTCTTTCCATCCATCCATCCATCCATTTTCTACCGCTTGTCCCTTTTTGGGGTCGCGGGGGGTGCTGGAGCCTATCTCAGCTGCATTCGGGCGGAAGGCGGGGTACACCATGGACAAGTCGCCACCTCATCACAGGGCCAACACAGATAGACAGACAACATTCACACTCACATTCACACACTAGGGCCAATTTTATTGTTGCCAATCAATCTATCCCCAGGTGCATGTTTTTGGCGGTGGGAGAAAGCCGGAGTACCCGGAGGGAACCCACGCAGTCACGGGGAGAACATGCAAACTCCACACAGAAAGATCCCGAGCCCGGGATTGAACCCAGGACTACTCAGGACCTTCGTATTGTGAGGCACATGCACTAACCCCTGTAAATACATAATCTAATAAAACATTTTTGTAAAGGTTTATACAATTCATGAGAATAGTTTTCTTGGCGATGCCTAATGCGTTGATAAGGAGGTATGTTTTGTTTATATCAAGATCAGTTGCGGAGAGATCACCCAACAGGCAGAGTGCGGGGGAGATGGTTATAGGAATCTCTAAGGCTAATGATAGGTTCTCGCACACTCCACGCCAAAAGTTATTCCCGGGAGCACAGGACCGCATTGAATGTAAGTAGTTGTCTACCTTATTATCTGAGCAGTGTACACAAATGTTAGAGTCAGCTAAACCCATTTTAAACATTCTTAGACCGGTGTAATGTATTCTGTAAAAGTATTTTGAGCTGAGTCAGTCATAAATTTGGATTCTTAATCAAACGACAAGTATTGAGGTTTGTTTCCAGAATTCTGGGTCACAGCTTGTGGATACGTCTGAGTGCCATTTGGAAGTTGGGATACCTATTGTGTTATCTATTTTTGATAATGAAGCATACAATTTGGATAAAGCTTTGGGGGCAGATGTTTTGAAGAATTTAACAGACGTGTGATTACTTTCCCATGTTGTTTTGTTGAATCTTGCGCTGATTACAGATGATTCGTATATATTCTAGGAATTTGTTAGGATTTATTGCATATGTGTTATTAAACTTTTAAAAGAGATAAAACTGTTTCCATTGATGATATACCCAAGGCATCTGACTCCCTCATCATACCATGTTGGAAAGTTCAATGGTTTCTTGTTAAACAGAAAATCAGGATTTTTCCAAATAGGCGTAAATTGGCAGGGAGTGAGCAGGGACCCAGTTATTTTAAAAAATTCCCACCAAGCTGTTAAGGTAGTGCGTATATTAATACTTTTAAAGCAATTGTGTTTTCGGAGAATTTGGCTAATAAAGGGCAAGTTACAAATTGGGATCTCTTGGCTGAGTGATTGTTCAATCTCCAATCATAAATTATCCAATAAAGTGGGATTGATCCATTTTAATATATATTGTAGTTTATTTGCAAGGAAGTAATAGGAAAAGTTTGGGAGTTCTAGACCCCCATATTCTTAGTTTTTTTGTAAAGTGTTAAGGCTGATTTGTGTTGGTTTACTTTTCCAAAGAAACTGATTGATGTGTGAGTCTAGTGATTTAAACCAGATTTGAGAAGGTTTGGTGGGAATCATTGAAAACAGATAATTAACCCTAGGCAAACCATCATTTTCACGGTAGAAACCCTTCCCATAAGTGAGATGGGCAGTGTTTTCCAACGCGCCAGATCATCCTCAATCGATTTTAAGATTGGGGAGTAATTCAAGCGATTCAGATCTGACAATGTGGAGGAAATATTGATACCCAGGTATTTAATGTTCCCTTTGTGCAGTGGAATCGATGAGGTGCTCTGAAAGTCAAAATTAATTGGTAACACAGTAGATTTGGACCAGTTGATGGAGTAATCTGAAATAGAACTGAATTTATTAATGAGTGAGATTGTATCTTGAAGAGAAGAAGAAAAGTAATACATCATCAGCATAAAGGCTTATTTTATGATGAACGGTTGCGGTATGGATGCTTTTAATATTTGCACGCTGTCGAATTGCGGTTGCAAGAGGTTCAATAAATATAGCAAACAGTGACGGAGAAAGTGGACACCCTTGCCTAGTGCCCCTCATAAGACGAAACCTTGGAGAGATGTGGCTGTTCGTTCTAACCAAAGCTGTAGGGAAACTATATAGGACCTTGATCCATGCTATAAATGAGTCTCCAAATCCAAATGTCTGTAGAGTAGCTAGAAGAAAAATTCCAATTCATTCTATCAAATGCTTTTTCAGCATCTAAAGAAACAACAGCTATTTTTAGATTATGAATAACAGAATAGTCTATCACATTGAGTAGATGGCGAACATTGTTGGACGATTGTCTCTCCTTGGTGGAACCTGTTTGATCAGGATGTACTATTTATGGAGTGACTTTTTCTAATATTTGAACTAATACTTTGCAGATAATTTTAAGATCAGCATTAATCAGGGAGATTGGCCGGTAACTGGATGGAAGTGTTGGGTCTTTATCAGGTTTTAGCAAAAGACTGATTGTGGCAGAGTTCATATTTGGACAAAGGAGTTTTCTTTAACCTCTAAAGCCACTTTTGTAAATATCGGAGCCAGCAGTGACCAGAATGTTTTGTAGAACTCCACAGGGAACCCATCAGGCCCTGGTGCTTTATTGTTTGGCATCTGTTAAAGATCATCGTGAAGTTCATCTACAAAAATAGCAAGATCTAAATTTGATACCTGCCTTGTATTTAATTAAGGTAAGTCTATACCATTGAGAAATGTCTCAATATCTGAAAGAGATGGGTCAATCTGGGGTGTATACACGTTTCTGTAATAGTCACTAAAGATGGAGTTAATTTCCTCAGGAACGTGCGTAATGTTCCCAGCTGAATCCTTAATGGATGGTATAGTTATTTTCTTTGTTTAATTTTAGTTGGTTAGCCAAATATTTGCTTGATTTATTGTCATGTTGAAATTTTTCTAAGCATAACATCTGGAGCAGGAATTTACTTTTCTTATCAATTATTTCTCTTAGATCTAATTTGAGTTTTCTCAAATTGTTCAGAATGTGTTCGTTTTGTGAGTTTATGCTATCATTTTCAAGTTCCTGCTCTAATAAATATTCAATTTTTTTCTTGTATGATGAATAAGAAATAATTTTTCCTCGCATAACTACTTTCGCTGTCTCCCAGAGAATGCACGCCGTGATTTCTGTTTGATCATTAAAATCTAAAAAATCTGTCCATTCTTTCTCAAAATAGTTTAGGAAGTCTGGGTATTTTAGTAATGATGTATTAAGTCTCCATTGTTTTATAGGTGCAGTGATAGTTGTGTTAGTGAGGGAGAGTGAGACAGGTGCATGGTCACCAATGATGATAGGATGGATGTGAATGTTTGAGATGTCAGATAAAATTGAGCTATTTGTTAAAAAGTAGTCAATGCGAGAGAATGAGTGGTGTACTGGGTAAAAATAAGTGTATTCCCTAAGAGTGGGGTGATAAGAACGGCAGGCATCGCAAAGACCATAATCGTTCATATATTGCTTAAGTATTACAACTGACTGAGACTCACGGTGACTCCCAGTCACTCTGGACCGATCTACAAACGTATATTTGGATTAAATACTAAGTTGAGGTCCCTTCCTAGAATCAAGCAGTAGTTTGAGTAAGGAGAAAGTGAAGATAAGAAAGTGTGAAATAAGGAGGGGTTGACAGGAGAAGCTTTTGTATCGCCAACATTTATGGTCCAAATGTTGACGATACAAAAGCTTCTCCCGTCAACAGAAATATTAAGAATGATGTATCTTCCCTCTATGTCAGTAAGGTAGGTAGGTCTTTATTGTCATTGCACAAGTACAACTGAACTTTGTTTTCAGCACAAACCCGTTCAAGATTAAACAAACAGTGTTCAGGGTTACAGAACAGTAACGCTGATGAGTCGCCACAAGGCGCCCCGCCCCGTAAAAGATGGGAAAACGGTAAACGCTGGGGAAGGATGAGTAAAAAAAATACAATCTAGACTGGCTCCTAAGGGGGCCCAGTCTGGAGTGGGAAAAAACCTCCATAGCAAAGGACATATACATATCACAACGTACATCTCAAGATATCTAGCAACAGAGGGGAGGGAGTAGAGGGCCATGGTGGCTGGCTGCAGCTCTTCGGCGCTGCCCATCCGTCCATCACCCCTATGGGATTTGCGTCAAGGGCGTTGGATTGGGAGTGGGGTATGTGTGTGTGGCGTATATTTTTTGTGGATGCATGTGTGTGTGTAAGCCTGCCGCGTGTTTCTGTTCCGCGGCCTTCATGTTGTACAGCCGATAGTCAGTCCAAAGTCAACAACAACAGGTGTATGTCCATGAGAGACAAGAAGGGAGTTTGTTGTGTCTTCGCCTTCATGTTGTGCAGCCGATAGTCAGTCCAAAGTCAACAACAACAGGTGTGTGTCCATGAGAGACAAGAAGGGAGTTTGTTGTGTCTTCGCCGCACTGTCCTTCGGGAGAGTCTCGAAGCCAGGGAAACAATCCAATTTATATATTCACGTCCTCGACTGAAAGGGTCGCCAGGCACGCGGCAATCCTTCTTCTCCCAAGAGTCCGTCGTGTGTCCAGCAACAATCGCTTCATCACGACAAGCAGGTTCCCCCAAACCCAAGATCTTGTCAATTTCATTGAGGCCAGTTAAATAGTTCCAACGTTTAGATTTGGAGAGCAGTGCAAAAAGAGGCAACAAAAAAAGTTAAGACAAGACAAGACAAAGAAGCAAGCAGGAGAGAAAAGGGAGAGGAAAGGGGAGCGTCCACCCTCGATGAGTGCCAGTGAGAAAGAGCATAATGGAGTTATGTAATGTAAAGTTTACCTTTCTACTAATGAGAATGGCTCCGCCTCTCTGTTTGGAGTTGTAACTAGCAAAGTATTTGTGTGGGTATTGCGATGAATGCAGTTTTGAGGTATCGGACTTGGAGAGGTTAGTCTCTTGTAGTAAAGCAATGTCTGCTTGCATGTTCTTCAAATGATGAAACATTTTTATATTTTTTTTCCTTGGACCTGACCCCATGCACGTTCCAAGTGACAAACTGTATAGTGGAAATACTAAACTAGACTTTAACTAAGTGTGTGGATGTATGTGTGTACTTTAGGTGTAAATAATGCATGTCTGTATCTAAATGTAAGCCTATCATGCATATATTTAGGTGTGCAAAGTGAGTGTATAGTTGTGCATGTATTAGCGGAGAACTGTGAGTGTAAATGCTGACGACGACAAGGGGACACAACAGGTGGAGAAATAAAAAGAGAAAAATGAAAAAACATAAAATGAAAAGAAAAGAAGACAGTGCTGGATTAAACAAGTAGTGAAATAAGTGACATAAAAAGAAAAACGAGAAAGTAAAACAATAAACATATAGATTTACCGAAAGAGAGAGCGAGACCGGATGATGTTTCAAGAGCGCTATGATGACGCACAGGTGTATTGTGAGAGAGAGGGGAAGAAAAAAAGAGAGAGGGAATGAAGCATAATGAAATTTTTGAAAATACAACATTTACAGTTTTTCAGACGTTAATAATACAGCCACGACGTGGCTTCCGGATCACAGTAAAGTTGACCGTTGCTAAAAAGTTTATCCACCGCGATGACAGCACGGCATCCTTCGGTGATAAACTTCCAACGAAGCGGGAACAGATGGCAGCGCCTGTCGAGGATTTCCTTGGGGAATTGGTCGTTGATGCTGAAGTTGGGTCCTTTCAGCTCTCTGCCCTGGCTTCTCACCTGCTCCTTCTGCTTGAAGTGTTCGAATTTAGCTACGATGGGTCTCGGCCTCCTGTTCTCCGGCTTTTTGGCTCTAAGCCGGCTTTTTGGCTCTAAGCCGGTGGACGCGATGGAAGGTGATGTTCCTGATGGTTTCCGCTGGAAGATTGAGTTGGTGTTCCATGAAGGACTTGATGGTTTCCTCGGGATCTTCCTCTGTCTTTTCCGGTATTCCCGCGAAGACCAGATGGTCCCTCATGCTTCTCGCCTGGAGGTCCAGCATGGGCTCCTTCATGCTCCTGTTTTCCCGGTTGCGCCACTCCTTCGGTGAGGGATTTTACGGACTCACAAAGACCGGCATTTTCCTTGGCGAGAGAGACGACCTGTCCAAGCTCTCTCGGATGGCTTGGAATTCCTTGTGGAGCACCTTGACAAGTGCGAGGCGGCCATCCAAACAAATCAGCCTCTTGTCGATTGAATCCAAGATGTCAGTGAAGCTTGTACCCGGCGGTGAAACATAGCCAGGTGAGTCCTGCGGGTGGCTTCTTTTGGACATTGGCGTCTTAGATGGTTCCCCATGACGAGACGATCGTAGCACTCTTCACTGTAGCCTTCAAGTGCCTCCATATTTTGCTTTTTAAGTTTTATTTGCTTTATTTTTTTTGCCTTAGTTTAATTTTGGCGGATGTCTGAATGAATCAGAATTGTTTGACTCCAGCATTACTGACGCATTACCTGGTCTGCAATGACGTGCAGGGGGAAAAAAAAGGTCTCCTCCCCAACCCTGAGATGGCACTACACACTTTTCCGGGCGAGAACCATGGACGCGGACTTGGAGGTGCTGATTCTCATCCCAGTCGCTTCACACTCGGCTGCGAACCGATCCAGTGAGAGCTGAAGATCCTGACAGGTGGAAGCTATTAGGACCACATCATCTGCAAAAAGCAGAGACCTAATCCTACAGCCACCAAACCGGATCCCCTCAACGCCCTGACTGCACCTAGAAATTATGTCCATAAAAGTTATGAACAGTATCGGTGACAAAGGGCAGCCTTGGCGGAGTCCAACCTTCACTGGAAACGAGTTTGACTAACTGCCAAGCTCTGACACTGATCATACAGGCAGCGGACTGCCACAATCAGACGGTCCGATACAACCATACTCTCTGAGCACTCCCCACAGGACTTCCCGGGGGACTTGGTCGAATGCCTTCTCCAAGTCCACAAAGCAAATTTAGACTTGTTGGGCAAAATCCCATGCACCCTCAAGGACACTGCCGAGAGTATAGAGCCGGTCCACAGTTCCACAACAAGGACGAAAACCACACTGTTCCTCCTGAATCCAAGGAGTCGACTATCAGGCTTAGCCTCTTCCCCAGTACACCTGAATAGACCTTACCGGGAAGGCTGAGGAGTGTGATCCCACGATAGTTGGAACACAAACTCCGGTTCCCCTTCTTAAAGAGAGGAACCACCACCCTGGTCTGCCAATCTAGTGGTACCGCCCTCGATGTCAACGTGATATTGCAGAGTCTTGTCAACCAAGACAGCCCCACAGCATTCAGAGCCTTAAGGAACTCCGGGCGGATCTCATCCACCCCTCTGGGCCTTGCCACAGAGGAGCATTTTAACTGCCTAGGCAACCTCAGCCCCAGAAATAGGAGAGCCCTCCACAGATTCCCCAGGAACTGTTTCCTCATAGGACGACGTGTTGGTAGGATTGAGGAGGTGGTCAGCAGAACACCATCCTCACCATACACGGTGTTGACAGTGCACTGCTTCCCCTTCCTGAGGCGGCGGATGGTAGTCCAGAATCGCTTCGAAGCCGTCCGTTAGTCGTTTTCCATGGCTTCCCCAAACTCCTCCTATGTCAGAGTTTTTGCCTCTGCAACCGGTGAAGCCGCACACCGCTTGGCCTGTCGGTAACTGTCCGCTGCCTCCGGAGTCCTAAGAGTCAAAAGGACCCAATAGAACTATTTCTTAAACTTGACAGCATCCACACCAGCAGGGTTCTAGGATTACCGCCACCAACCACCTTGCGGCCACAGCTCCAATCGGCCGCCTCTACAATAGAGGTACGGAACATGATCCACTTGGACTCAATGTCCAGCACTTCCCTCGTGACATGTTCAAAGTTCTTGCAGAGGTGGGAATTGAAACTGTCTCTGACAGGCGATTCTGCTAGACCATGGGTGTCAAACTATGGCCCGCGGGCCGAATTTGGCCCGCCGTGTAATTTCACTTGGCCTTTGAGGCGATATCAAATTAACACTACAGCTGGCCCGCCGATTATATACAGCGGGGGTGGGGGGGGGGGGGGGTTTGGTGGTAGCGGGGGGGGTGTATTTTGTAGCGTCCCGGAAGAGTTAGTGCTGCAAAGGGTTCTGGGTATTTGTTCTGTTGTGTTTATGCTGTGTTACGGTGCAGATGTTCTCCCGAAACGTGTTTGTCATTCTTGTTTGGTGTGGATTCACAGTGTGGCGTATATTTCTAACAGTGGTAAAGTTGTTTATACGGGCACCCTCAGTGTAACCTGTATCGCTGTTGATTAAGTATGCGTTGCATTCATGTTTGTGTGTGTACAGAAGCCGCACATACTTGTGACTGGGCAGGCACGTTGTTAGAATGGATGAAAAGCGGACGTGACGACAGCTCGTAGAGGACGTTAAAGGCAGTGCTTTTAAGGCACGCCCCCAAGACTGTGGTCCGGGTGGACTACGAGATATAATGACTGATGAACACCTTCGTTCGATAATGAAGGTTGCTTCAGCTCAAAGTCTGAGCCCCGACATTAATGAACTAGTATCCAAGAAAAGATGCCAGGTATCTGGCTTGGGCACATCAGATTAGATCAGTGTGTTGCAAACTGAGCAGTTTAAAGTCCTGAATGGTTGGTTTATTCATTGTTATTTTATTTTCATATTTATTAGCCTGTGGAAAAAGTTAATGTTGATATTTACCTCAGAAGGCTGCAAATAGAAAAGAGGCATTCAATTTTTATTTAAATTGTATTTGATATGCCATTGATATTTTTTGATTATTATTATTATTATTTGAAACTCGATTTTGCATGTCACTATAAAGTTATATAAGCCTTGCTTGTTCAATATTCAATGCAAAACTTGTTTGGGTCCCTATTAAAAGGTCAATTTGTTCAACCTTGGCCAGCAGCTTTGTTCAGTTTAAAATTTTGGCCCACTCTTTATTTGAGTTTGACACCCCTGTGCTAGACGTTCCCAGCAGACCCTCACAATACGTTTGGGCCTGCCAGGTCTGTCCGGCCTCCTCTCCCACCATCGCAGCCACCTCACCACCAGGTGGTGATCGGTAGAAAGCTCCGCCCCCCTCTTCACCCGAGTGTCCAAAACATGAGGCCACAAATCCGATGACACAACTACAAAGTCGATCATGGAACTGCGGCCTACGGTGTCCTGGTGCCAAGTAAACATATGGACACCCTCATGTTTGAACATGGTGTTTGTTATGGACAATCTGTGACGAGCACAAAAGTCCAATAACAAAACACCACTCGGGTTCAGATCCGGGCGATCATTCTTCCCAATCACGCCTCTCCAGGTTTCCCTGTCGTTGCCAATATGAGCGTTGAAGTCCCCCAGTAGAACAAGGGAATCACCCGGGGGAGCACTCTCCAGTACTCCCTCGAGTGAATCCAAAAAGGGTGGGTACTCTGAGCTGCTGTTTGGTGCGTAAGCACAAATTACAGTCTGGACCCGTCCACCCACCCGAAGGCGGAGGGAAGCTACCCTCTCGTCCACTGGGTTGAACTGCAACGTGCAGGCTTTGAGCCGGGGAACAACAAGAATTGCCACCCCAGCCCGTCACCTCTAACAGGGTAAAAAGCCAGAGTGGAAGAGAGTCCAGCCCCTCTCGAGAGAACTGGTTCCAGAGCCATTGCTGTGCGTCGAAGTGAGTCCGACTATATCTAGCCGGAACTTCTCCACCATGCGCACTAGCGGAGGGTCCTTCCCCCCCAGCGAGGTGACGTTTCACGTCCCAAGAGCTAGCTTATATAGCCGAGGATCGGAACGCCAAGTGCCCTGCCTTTGGCTGCCGCCCTGCTCACATTGCACCCGACCTCTTTGGCCCCTCCCATGAATGGTGAGCCCATTGGAGGGGGTACCCACATTGCCTTTTTGGGCTGTGCCCGGCCGGGCCCGAAGGGGACAAGCTCGGCCACCAGGCGCTCGCCATCGTGCCCCACCTCCGGGCCTGGCTCCAGAGGGGGGCCCCCGGTGACCTGCGTCCGGGCGAGGGAAATCTGAGTCTCTGTTCTTTCATTTCCATAAAAGGTCTTCAAATATCCATCCATCCACTTTCTACCGCTTATTCCCTTCGGGGTCGCGGGGGCGCTGGAGCCTATCTCAGCTACAATCGGGCGGATGGCGGGGTACACCCTGGACAAGTCGCCACCTCATCACAGGGCCAACACAGATAGACAAACAACATTCACACTCACATTCACACACTAGGGCCAATTTAGTGTTGCCAATCAACCTATCCCCAGGTGCATGTCTTTGGAGGTGGGAGGAAGCCGGAGTACCCGGAGGGAACCCACGCAGTCACGGGGAGGTCATGCAAACTCCACACTGAAAGATCCCGAGGCCGGGATTGAACTCCCGACTACTCAGGACCTTCGTATTGTGAGGCAGACGCACTAACCCCTGTCCCACCGTGCTGCCCGTCTTCCAATATAATATATATATATTATATTTATAATTTATACTTAATTATTTATGAAACATACATTTTGTTAACATGTTAAAGATGTTTAATAAAAATACAAGCATGTTAAACATTTATCATGTTGTAATTGTATGCAAGTCAAACCATAACCATAATAAATAGATTATTATCTTTCATGTAGACAAGAATATAAGTTGGTGTATTACCTGATTGGAATCAGACAGTAGTGATGATATTGTCCACATTTTCAAATGGAGGACAAAAAAAGTCCTCCTTTCTGTCCAAGGCCACATGAAAGTGGTTGGTTTTTGACATCTTATTTGTCCCTGCTTCCTTACTCCTTTTTATACACTTTACCAGAAATACATTGGAGGCAAACTCCGTAGCTTGCTAGCTTTTGTGCGCTAGCTTGCTGAGACTCTTATTTTATTAGCGCAGGCAGGATGAAGCACAGCTTTTATTGTGAAGACAGGAAATGTGCAGTCGGTCTTTAGAGTTTTGACGGCAGGTACGGCGCGAGAGTCTGTTGAAATAAAAAGTGTTTCTCGCCTTTCTGTCGGTCATTTTTTCTTAATAATGATCTGGCAGCAGCCAGCGTCATCTCACAAGACCCTCGAGTGCCGTGAATGTCAATCAAGTGACGAAAGTGACGTCTTGGTGAAGATTGATGATCGCTAATTTTTAGGACTATTTTTTTAATGTCTGGCTGGCGATCAACTGACACACCCACCATCGACCGGTAGCTCGTGATCGACATGATGGGCACCCCTGATGTAGATGGTTAGTATTTTTGCTTTGTTGTGTTTGAAATAAATTGGTGAGAGAGGGAAAAAAAGCTTTGTCCATTGAACGGTAAACCCAATTACTCGAAAAGACAAAAGACGAGGTCAACGGTCGAAATCAATAAAATTCAGCTGAAGTGTCTTGCAAATTTGATTTATCCTCTGAGGAAGGAAAAACTTAGCTTTTAACTTTTTTTTGATGAGTGTGTGTGTGCCTGTACCTTGCACTCAAACAGCAGACACCTTCTGGAGGAGTCGCGCACGGCCTTGTGATCCCCTTCCACCAGCTCCCTTCCGCCAAACAGGCAGACAGCTGTTGGTGAGACAGACAGGTTAGCGGCAGCAGCAACACATTAACACTGGAATACAGCGCATTACTCCCCACGTGAGATCCCCTTGCATACAGGAGATAATTATAACGAGGAAAGCACTCAGTGGAGCGCAGACCTCCGCCAAGGTGGAAAGATTGCGGTGTAATTATTTTCCACGAAGCGGCTGTGGTGAAACATCCAATTTTCAGCACTTTTCGAACATTTGTTTGGAAGTGAACCTGACTAAATTGACGAGAAACAATAATGATCCCTCCCGCCTCCAGCAAAACTGCACTTTTTGGGGGAATTTTGCCTATCGTTCACAATCTTTATGAAAGACATGAAAACGGATGGATTTTCTCTAATGCGTTCTAAAAACTTAGTAATCAAAAGTCAGCTTACAATGGAGCCTATAAAGCCTTTAAAAAACATCCAAACACCTCCATTAGGGTTTTATTTATATGATGTAAATATGTCATTTAGTAACATTTATAATAACATTTAATATTTACTAGGGGTGTAACGGTACACAAAAATTTCGGTTCGGTACGTACCTCGGTTTAGAGGTCACGATTCGGTTAATTTTCGGTACAGTAAGAAAACAACAAACTATAAATTTTTTGGTTTTTATTTACCAAATTTGTAAACAATGGCATAACATACATATACACAGAGGGTCCATTGCCAGGGTTAATGTGGTCAACATATATAAAATAAAAACTAAATAAAATAAGGCTCAAAATGGTTTCTTAACAAAACCTTTCTACATATAAAGTGCTTTTTTTGATTGATTGATTGAGACTTTTATTAGTAGATTGCACAGTACAGTACCTATTCCGTACAATTGACCATTAAATGGTAACACCCCAATAAGTTTTTCAACTTGTTTAAGTCGGGGTCCACGTTAATCAACATTAAACTGACTCAAGTTGTTGCTCAGATTAAATAAAATGACAAAACTGTTCTTCTACATATAAAAAGTGCAATATTAAACAGTTTCAAGTCAACTCAGCCTCAGATTACTTACTGTACAATGTCTGCTGTCATTATGATGCCGACTGCTAGGATGTTCATATATTCCCATTTAGATGAAACATTTTTCATAATTCTTGAGAAGAAACAGGGTGGGTTGGCGGGGGGAACAAGCGCTTTCCGTGTGGTTCTCTCCAGTTCCAGGTCCTAATGTTATGTGGTACAGCAAGGGAAGAAGACGACACATAGGCAATGATGTCGTTTTAGCTCTGAGTGTTACTGGGAGTGTTGAGCGAGGTGCGGAAGTCCAAGATAGGGCAAGGCAAGGTTCGAAGGTCCAGAGACAGGCAGGAGGTCAGGGGCAAGAGCGAGGCGTCAAAAGTCTGTGTCCAGGCGGGAGGTCGAGATCCAAAAAGGGGCAGCCAGGGAACCAGAGGGGAATATGGGGAGACGAGAGACACAGCTCGTCATTAGGGAACGGAGGAATGCTGTGTACGGGAACAGGTCGCTACGTTCTGGCCCGGAACACAGGTTTGCTCTGGCTCACTAAATGATTTCCGAGCGCGGTGCACGCTGCTGCTCACTGCTCCCCTCACCTTCCAGGGCGTGAATATGGGGATGGGTCAAATGCAGAGGAGAAATTTCACCACACCCAGTGTGTGTGTGACAATCATTGGAACTTGAACTTGAACTTGAACTTAAGAAGCCCAGCGTCTCGTCAGCTTCAGGTGTGCAGATTGCTGATTGATTGCAGCTGTGCACCGGTGCACTTGTTTAATATTCAAGTCACAAAATGTAAATTAAGTATAGTTGGCGCTTTTTAAATGGTTATTTATCGGATTTTATGTGCAGAATACTGGAGCTCCCATTGGCTCTGCTGTAAGCAGAATTTAATTTATGTTTATTTAATATTTAGAATGCTTTTTTTAAAAATCCATCCCTCGTCATGTCTTTCATAATGATTGTGAACGAATGATGATTAAATGATGTGGGGGGGGGGGCTTCGATCTGGCCCCCAGGCCTTGAGTTTGACACCTGTGTTTTATAGCCTTAACATTTGCGAATACAACAATGACAGACACAATGCAATAAAGCCATTCATGTGATAAACACGCACGAAAAAGGGTAAAAGCTCCTCCCTGCCAGGCTTTAAGCTGCCAGATAAGGTTTTAACATCAAGGAATGGGGAAAGCATTATGACAGTACTATGCAAAAGCGAGAACGTGTGTAATTAGCTGTGTGTTGGTATGCCTTGTTGTACTGATTGGAGACTATGAAAGGTGGTTTATAAGAATTACCTTCACTGCTTTCTAAGCCTGACGAGATGTGCATCCCCATCAAGTTGTATGCATATAACAAGGAATAAGGAACACATGGACAACTAACTGTACTGTAAAAAAACCTGTTTTAAATCAGTGTTTCTTAACTTCTCAACCTTCTTAAAATATTTTCATAACTTTTGGGATGACACATGGACTTAAAACTGGTCATGGCCTGAAGGGGTCTGTATTGCTTTTCGTGGCACTAAGCAACTTTGAGGAGGGTGGCAGGAACCCTGCCACACAAAAAACTACAAATATGCTGACTTGCTTTACGGCGTACGTCACTTCCCCCTTTAACCATTCGTTAATAAGATGGAAGTCGATGTGAAAGAAGAAGAAAAACTCCTACATGTAATTACTGTTATCATGGCAGAAGCTGCAAAACAACCAAAGAAACAAAAAGTTTTGTCTGAGGATCCAAAAATGAAAAAGGGAGGCAACCTGGATAAAAGGATGAACATTGGCCCAGCTTTCACTTGCTGGCATGAGCTCAGAGGAGGAGGGATTTCAGACTGATGTTGCCTTGGCTTTGTTCCTGCTGGACTAGTAAGTGACTTTCGATGCTCAAATCAAAAGGATAATGCTAATGCTAGCTATTGGAAATGTGTGTGGTAGCAATAAATAGCCACCAGCTTGATAGTTCCACACTGACACGAACAGACACGCAACAAACTCAAAACTACTGTATAAAGATAAAACAATGCGATGACTGCAAACCGCAAATAAAATACGTACCTTCTAATGTGGAAAGATCAGTCCTACTGAATCATTGTGGTATTAGCGTGTCACTATGACGCAAGGGTGAACTATTTCCCCCATTCTCTTCCTAATTGCCATAGACTGGGTCATGCGGAATACAACTGACAGACCCAGGGGTATCCAGTGGACTTTGAAGACCTAGATTTTGCTGATGATCTTGCTGCCCTTGCACCAAAGCACATCCATCTGCAGGAGAAAACTGACAGACTGAACAAATTCGCCCAACAGGTAGGGCTGAACATAAATGTGTCCAAAACACAAGTGATGTGCATTAATGTCACTCCAGATGTACCAATCACAGTGAATGGACACGCTCTCGACTATGTGGAGGACTTTACCTATCTGGGAAGTCTCGTCAGTAAGGACAACTCTGCACAAAAGGACATTAGAGCAAGACTCGGAAAGGCACAGGGTGCTTTTGCTAGGCTACACACCATCTGGAAGTCCAAGCAATATAGCTTAAGAACAAAGGTCCGACTTTACAACAGTAATGTAAAATCTGTATTGTTGTACGGCGAGTAACATCCTACGACATGGGTGTCAAACTCTGGCCCGCGGGCCAAATTTGGCCCGCCGTGTAATTTCATTTGGCCCTTGAGGCAATATCAAATTAACAATAGAGCTGGCCAGCCGGTATTATACAGCAGCGGTGCCGCTGTAACACCGCAAATTCTCATACTTGCCAACCCTTCTGATTTTCCCGAAATTCAGTGCCCCTCCCGACAATCTCCAAGGGCAACCATTCTCCCGAATTTCTCCCGATTTCCACCCGGACAACAATATTGGGGGCGTGCCTTAAAGGCAGCCTTTAGCGTCCTCTACAAAGTGTCGTCACGTCCGCTTTTCCTCCATACAAACAGCATGCCGGCCCAGTCACATAATATATGTGGCTTTTACACACACATAGGCGAATGCAACGCATACTTGATCATCAGCCATACAGGTCACACTGAGGGTGGCCGTATAAACAAGTTTAACACTGTTACAAATAGGCGCCACACTGTGAACCCACAACAAACAAGAATGACAAACACATTTTGGGAGAACATCCGCACTGTAACACAACATAAACACAACAGAACAAATACCCGGAACTCCTTACAGCACTAACTCTTCCAGGACGCTACAATATACACCCCCCGCTACCACCAAAACCCGCCCCCCGCCCAACCACGCCCACCTCAACCCCCCATGCACTTTCTCTTGCTACTTCAAGGCTCGAATGTTTGATTCATTCATTATTATTTTATTTTCAAATGTATTATTAGCCTGTGGAAAAAGTTTATGTTGATATTTACCTCAGAAGGCTGCAAATAGAAAAGAGGCATTCAATTTTTATCCACATTTTATTTGATATGCCATTGATATTTTTTTATTATTATTATTATTATTGGAAACTCAATTTTGCATGTCACTATAAAGTTATATAAGCCTTGCTTGTTCAATATTCAATGCAAAACTTGTTTGGGTCCCTATTAAAAGGTTAATTTGTTCAACCTTGGCCCGCGGCTTTGTTCAGTTTTAAATTTTGGCCCGCTATGTATTTGAGTTTGACAGCCCTGTCCTACGACATGAAAAAAGTCGAAGCCTTCCACAATGGATGCCTCAGGAAACTCTGTCGAATCTTCTGGCCCGAGAAAATATCCAATGCACATCTATACAAGAAAACCAAGTGCAACAGTGTGGTGCTAGAGATCAAATGCCGCCGATTCCAATGGCTTGGGCATGTTCTGAGGATGGACCAAGACCGTATCCCCAAGATCGCACTACGTTGGACTCCACCTGGGAAAAGGAAGCAAGGCCCAAGAACACGTGGCGGCGTACGGTGACAGCTGAGCTGAAGGAGATGAACCTAACCTTCGGCGAGGCACAGGATGTTGCTCAAGACAGGTCCAGATGGAGGCAGATCGTCGAAGCCTTATGTCCCGTCAGGGACGAAGAGGATTAAGTTAAGTAAGTTATGACGCTATATGCGCTAGTCCTCATGGGAAATGTTGTCTTCTTTCTGCCGAAACACTACCGCTTTGGTCCACTCGCACCGCTAAAATCAACCAAAATCGAAAGTTCTTAAGTGGGGGTTCAACGGCGGCAGGGGCCCCTACAGGGCCGCCAAAATATATCTGCTTCTCAGCTGTGGTCCTTATGGGCCGCGGCGGTACTCAGTTGCAACACACTTTTCCACCACTTGTGGCAGTAATGATAATCTCAAACAAACAGAAAAAGTCTGGAACTAAAGTCATAGAGACATTTCTCAAGCGCAAAAAATATGACTAATGTGGTGAAGCTGTATTTTCATGTGCACTCTAATTGTATTGACAGTTTAGTTAAGAAAAATATTTATTATTAATTTATTAAACATTTTTAAACATAATTGTTTTTTGTTTTTTTTTATTTATGAGTTCGTTTTTTTCAGTATATTTGTTTAGTACTTATTTTATATAATCAGCCTGACCTAAACCTAAGGTTAAAGTGTAAAATGAATAAAAAATATTTGTGATTAACTCATGGCTCAAATTATTTGACAAGGTTGTAAACTGTAAGTAGGCTAGACATAATCATTAAATATGATTCAAAACAAGAGTGAGATTACTAATTCTGTGTTAATATTGAAGTGGTCCCCGGGGCCCTCTGTAGTGGAAAAGTTGGACCTCGTGGTCACAAAGGTTTAAAACTCCTGTTTTAACTTTTATCTTTGAAGGAATCTTTTACCTGAGAACAATCTGGAGTGTAGAATCCTGCACTATGAACAACGTATTAAACAATGAAATGATACGATAAATTAGGTCATTTATTCACGTGAAGGTGTGAAAAATGAACCTATATAGCATTATCTACTGTGATGTTTTTTTGTTGTTTTGTTTCGTGGTGTGGAATACGGATGTCAGTGTTTTTTGTTGTATTTTATCTTCAATCCATACATATTGGGGAGCAATATGTAGTATGTTACTATTTTTTTGTTTTTTTACACTTTACTTCTGTTACTGTATGTAAAAACCTGCACTGCAACAACGTAATTTCCCCATTGTGTGATAAATAAAACTCTATCCTATCCTATCTACTAACACATGAGTTAGACAGCTGCACAGCCAGGTGAAATACACACAATTAAAACATTTGAAACAGCAGTGTTGGCGTTAACGCACTTTTTGTGTCTTTTTACGCATTGAAATCAGAGAGGACGCGCAATTCCAGAAGCATGTGCGTCCTAAGGACGCAGATTTATTTATTTATTTTTAACCGCCCGATTTGCTTGTTTTTATTTTATTTTATCGATTATCGCTTCCCGCCGGTGTTTTGTTTTGTTGTTAATTTTGTATTATCCATAGCAGGGGTGTCAAAAGTTTGGCCTGCAGGCCATTTGCGGCCTGCAGCTAATGTTTTAAAGGCCCACGGCACATTCTAAAAGTACTATTAAACTAAACAAAAACATAATAAAAGTTGAATAAAAAAGCTTGCAGGTGAAATGTAATTTAGAAAAAGTTGCAATGTTGACTAACAAAACAAAGCAGTTTTTTTCTTTAAAACTGCCATTGCTCAAAACATAATATTGAATCAAAATCAAGGTTTTTATGAATTATTGACCTATCCAAGGCTGCGATTACTTCACAATAGGGCTGGGCTTTATATCAATATACTCGATATATCGCGAGTTTGTCTCTGTGCGATATAGAAAATGACTATATCGTGATATTCAAGTATAAGTTCTCACGCAGTTGCTTTTAGCTGCAGGCATTACACTACAGGCTCTTCTCACTCTTTCTAGTCTCTCCTTCTCACAGAGACGTAAAACAAGCGCACCTTCTTACATACGTCACATACGTATACGCCCTCGCGGAGTAGAGAAGTAGCGGCATGGGTAACGTTAGCTGTGGTGCGAGTGGTAATACGAGAGAAAGAAGGTGCGAATCTGGTAACAAATGAAGGAATAATTAATTCCCAAGAAAAACATCGTCTGGCGGTGGTTTGGCTTTAAGCAGGAAGATGTCGAACATACAACCGTAATATGTCAAGTGTGGGGCAAAAGCGTACAAAAAGTAGCAGCTCTACTAATGTAGCATCATTTGAAAAGTCACCCGCTAGAGAATGAAGAGTGCTTGAAACTCTGCATGTCAACATCTCCATTTGATGCCACACCAACAAAATGCAGAGGCAACTATTTCCACATCAACACCGTATGAAAAAAATAGTCAACAACAGAAGGAGATAACGTCCGCAGGAACCTACCACATAGCGAAGGACATACACTGTTGGATTTCCTATTATGCAGCAAATTTTTATTTGACACTTATTGAAATATCTTGTGTGACATCATGCACAAAAGTGCACTTTATTTGTTTTAAACTATTGTAGTGGCATTCTGTACAAAAAGTGCACTTTAATTTTGTGTTGTTTTGATATGTCATCTTAGTGACATCATGCACAAAAGTGCACTAATAGCTTGTTTTAAAATGTCTCTGACAATCTTGCACTTTCTTGTTTTGAAACGACATGAATGTTTGTGCCACTGCTTAATAACTGTTTAATAAATATAGTTTTGGTAAATTGACTTAGTTGTGATTTCCCTCTCTGCATGAAAGTTTAAAATGAGCATATATTAATCCAGTATGAAGAAGAATGTTTTAATGTAGACACATAGAATCATCATACTGCTGTGATTATATGCATCAAGTGTTCATTCAAGGCTAAGGCAAAATATCCAGATATATATCGTGTATCGTGACATGGCCTAAAAATATCGAGATATTAATAAAAGGCCATATCGCCCAGCCCTACTTCACATCAAATATTCCACTTTGACAAATATTTTTTGTGGAAGATTTTGCATATTTTGTGTGTTTGGCCTTGTTACATTGTTGAATGCATCCAGCGGGGCATCACAACAAAATTATGTATAATAATGTGTTAATTCCACGACTGTATATATCGGTATCGGTTGATATCGGAATCGGTAATTAAGAGTTGGACAATATCGGAATATCGGCAAAAAAGCCATTATCGGACATCTCTACCTAGAACTTATTAATTGAAAATATAGAAAAAACTACCGGCAGCGGTAAAGTTTAGATCCATGAAAGAAAGAAGAAAGTGAATGAATGTTTATAACTGAATACATTTACATATGAATAAAAATGTGTATTCTTTGTTATTATTTTTTTAATTAATTATGTAACGTTTGTGACAACTTTTTTCCAAAACACAATATAGAATGTGGGATATAACAGGATAATGCATACATGTATCATTTGTTTTCAAAACGGTTACAAAAAATTTACTGTGGGAGCCCATTTTTATGACTTGATGGGGTCAGCGCCAACACTGAAACATGTTCCCGTGTTATGCACATTGGGTCAGAACACCTGCGGGGTAAAACCTCCGCATATTTCGGACTCATGCTACACACAGCCTCATGTCGCAGTACCGACCTGAGGGTCATGAGAAATAACGCAATCCAGTGCTGGTTTAGTTCAACTGTAAACTTGAGTTTGACCTTTTGAGGTTCAGTTGTAACCTAATATTATAATGTTACCCATACTGTACTGGATAATTCAACTATGGACTGACAGGTTGCACTGAACTGCTTCTACATCTATTACAGCTAATAGAAGAGGAAGGATGCAAGGGTAAGAAAAGCTAATATCCTTGGAAATCCATTTTTATTGAGAGGGGAATTGGGAGCGTGTGTGGCGGTGAGGAGGCTAATAAGAGTTCATAGCCAAACTTGCAGCCTAGCGGGACAAAAAAAAGAAAAAAGAGACCCTTTGTGGAGAAAATGTGATGCGAAAGAATTGTTTCTTCTGCATCGAGGTATGCGCCATCAAAAGAAGCAGTTTCTTCATCGTTTCTCAGCATAGACGGGAACGGAAGTGACTGGCGTCAAGTGTGACTGATGGCCATCTGTGTTTGGCAGCCTGCTCGTGAATAACGTCAAGTGTATGCAAAAAGACGCGACGTTAGGACGTAGCTTAGCAACACAGCAAGGCCAGACACAGTATCTCCCAAAAGTACACTCCTCACATTTCAGCAAGAATACATCTTCTCAATTCATTAAGTAGACCTGCATAGTTCTGAAGTACTCAGTGCACAGATTGTATTGCAGTATTTACTCTCCACTGAAAATAAGTCAACACAAAGCCATTACTGTCTGGCAACATAAGTAGCAGACAGCTGGGAGTGTCCTGTTCTGGGGCTGCATGAGTGCTGTCGGCATTGGGGAGCTATGGTTCATTGAAGGGTAACATGAATTCCAACGTGCTGTGACTAGGGCTGGGCCGATAAAACAATATCAATATGTATCATGATAGACACGTAATCGATATCAATAAAATTGTGTTCGATAATTCGTTCGATATATATATATATATATATATATATATATATATATATATATATATATATATATATATATATATATATATATATATATATATATATATATATATATATATATATACCGTATTTCCTTGAATAGCCGCAGGGGCGTTAATTAATTTAAAACCTCCTGTCACACCTGCGTTTACCGGAAACCGGCGGGATGGCCGTGCATGCGGTAATTATTTTAAAACCTCTTCTCACTCCGGCGTTTACCAAAAGGAATCCATAAAATTTAGGCGTGCGCTTTGAGTGTGATGTAAGCATACCATCATGAAAAGCACATTTAATTAAAAAAAACGTTATTATGGTCTTACCTGTACTTATAAATGGAGTCCATTTGCAGCTCCTTCTGACCAAAAGCATCGATAACTTGTTTATAGAAGTCTTCATTATTTTCTTTCTTCAGTTTTAAAAGTCTCTGTTTCGATGGAGATATTCCTTTAATTATTACCTCCTGCTTCGATTGAAAGTCCAGTTTAGAAAACTGTTTTATTTTAGATACCGGTATGTAATCCTCCATGTTAAAAGTTCAGGCAGAGGAAAGAAAAAAAAATCTCTTGCTGCGTGTGTTCACTTCTTCTGCAGTACCGGAAGTCGCAAGAAGGATCACTAGCGCGGCAGCGCCCTCTACCACCAGGAGGCGGGAGTCATTTAATGACTTATACAGTATTTCACACACGCAGCTACGGTATATTAATAAAACATAGCTGCTTACTGTTCTCTTTAGCATACTGTACCGGTATTCAATAGCTTGGACCTTAAATCCTACTGAAAAGCTCTTTATCTTTTTTCCTTTGTGCGATTGTAAACTACTGAAAGCAGCTTCCTCCATTTTGAAAATGAGGACAGGTAAAGCGTCACTCGTGACGTAACGAATCTGACCCGGTGGAAGTTGTAGCCATATGCTAAATATTTTGCGAAACGAGTTTGACCCGGCGAAAATTATAGACATGCGATAATAAAATTAATATTTTGCGAAACGAATTTGATCCAGCGTCAATAATAAACCGGCGATAAGGCCAAGCATGCGTTAATTATTTTGAGAAACGAGTTTGACCCGGCAGTAATTCTAGACGTGCGAATACTATATTCCCTGCGCCAATTCAAGGAAATACGGTATATACAGTATATATAAATAAAACAGGGTTTCCCGCAGCGTTGTTAAGGTGGCCGCCTTAACAACAAAGAGCCACCACCTAAACTAAAGTCTTAACAAGCTCCTCTGCTTAGTTCTGCCTCTGCCTCTGTCAGTACGTCTCTGCAGCACCCAGCATTGTCCCACCCACAGAACCATCTGATTGGTTACACACAGAGCGGTAACAGCCAATCAGCAGTGCGTATTCAGAGCGCATGCAACAGCCAATCAGCAGTGCATATTCAAAGCGCATGGAGTCAGTGCTCACGTCACAGGTAGGCAGTGAGGAGAGACGGTGGGATGAGCAGAAAGTTGTTTAGCAGGTGAGCATAATGCAGCGGACTCTCCCCAAATTATAATAAACACTTCCAAGTCAACTACTAGTAACATCACTATGAGCCTGTTGACGTCCTAGAAACATAAGCGGCTTGATGTACAGCTTAAGTTGTTCAACAGTTCGGAGTCTCCGTTGTGGTATTTTAGGCTTCATAATGCGCCACACATTTTCAATGGAAGACAGGTCTGGACTACAGGCAGGCCAGTCAAGTACCCGCACTCTTTTACTATGAAGCCACCGTGTTGTAACACGTGGCTTGGCATTGTCTTGCTGAAATAAGCAGGGGCGTCCATGATAACGTTGTAACATATGTTGCTCCAAAACCTGTATGTACTGTACCTTTCAACATTAACGGTGCCTTCACAGATGTGTAAGTTACCCATGCCTTGGGCACTAATACACCCCCATACCATCACAGATGCTGGCTTTTCAACTTTGCGCCTCGAACAATCCGGATAGTTTTTTTCCTCTTTGTCTCGGAGGACACCACGTCCACAGTTTCCAAAATCAAATTGAAATGTGGACTCGTCTGACCAGAGAACACTTTTCTACTTTGCGTCAGTCCATCTCAGATGAGCTCGGGTCCAGCGAAGCCTGCGGCATTTCTGGGTGTTGTTGATAAATGCCTTTCGCTTTGCACTTACAGATGTAGCGACCAACTGTAGTTACTGACAGTGGTTTTCTGAAGTGTTCCTGAGCCCATGTGGCGATATCCTTCACACACTCATGTCGCTTTTTGATGCAGTACCGCCTGAGGGATCGAAGGTCACGGGCATTCAATGTTACGTGCAGTGATTTCTCCAGTTTCTCTGAAACTTTTGAAGATATTACAGACCTTAGATGGTGAAATCCCTAAATTCTTTGCAATAGCTCATTGAGAAATGTTGTTCTTAAACTGTTCAACAATTTGCTTACACATTTGTTCACAAAGTGGTGACCCTCGACCCATCCTTGTTTGTGAATGACTGAGCATTTCATGAAAGCTGCTTTTATACCCAATTATGGCACCCACCTGTTCCCAATTAGCCTGTTCACCTGTGGGATGTTCCAAATAAGTGTTTGATGAGCATTCCTCATTTCTCAGTCTTTTTTGCCACTTGTGCCAGCTTTTTTGAAACATGTTGCAGGCATCAAATTCCAAATGAGCTAATATTTGCAAAAAAAACCAAAGTTTTCCAGTTTGAACGTTAAGTGTCTTGTCTTTGCAGTCTATTCAATTGAATATAGGTAGAAAAGGATTTGCAAATCATTGTATTCTGTTTTTATTTACCATTTACACAACTTCACTGGTTTTGGGGTTTGTAGTTGAATAGCCCCGGTTTAGTCCCTTGAGAAGATCCAATAACATATTTGCAGAAATGTGAGAGGTGTGTGTATGTGTGGGAGGGGGGTGAAGGGTGCTCCACTCACGCTGACACTCCTTGCAACAGGCGCCCTTCACGTAGGCCGGCAACGTCCCCGCCGGGCACTGAGCAGGTGGGCAAGAGATGGCCTCGCATTGCACCGTTCCGTTCTAGAGAGGAGAAAGAAAGCGAAGGAGCGATGAAGTGCAAACCTTCTTGACCTGTTATTGATTTCTTTGTAGCCAGACGCTGATTTGTTTGTGCAGCGTACGAATACGAGAACAGTTCCTATGATTGTGATACCACTCTATTCCTAACCAGCACTTCCTCAAATAGTGGCCCTCCTCTTTCACATATGCCACAAATAAAGAATAAATGCTAATGTGTGGCAGTGACCCTCCATTCCCATTGAAGAGACAATCCTGGTGTGTGGCTCCGTCCTTACACAAGCACAATAAAGGCCCCCTCTGAAATAAATGCCTTACTTCACATGCACATTGCATTGAGGAGCTAATTCAGGGGTGTCCAAAACTTTTTTTATTTAGAGCCACAAACAGAAAAATGTAAGTATGCGAGGGCCACTTTGATACATTTTTGTATATTGAAGATAATAAAAGCATACAATGTAGGTCAATCAATAAATGCTAAACTATCTGAACAAAACATCTACATCTTAACTTTGTGTCATTGGTAACAAAACAAATTATTATTTCTCTCCAAAACGTATCATATCTTGGAAGAAATTTGTAGACATGTTGATCATGACAAGACACACAGACATCTTCAAAGAGCACATCAAGTAGGACAATGGTCGTTGACCATTTTGGTTTTCAGGTCTCATTTTGAGGGCGGGGATTTGGGCTGTAACTCCATTTTTTTCTGTCTTTTTTTATGTAATGTTTGAATACAGGAAGTGTTTTTTTTGTGTCAAGATTGTGTGGCGGGCCAATAAAAAAATTACCCGCAGGTCGCAAATGGTCCCTCTGGACCAGTGTTGGGTTAGTTACTGAAAACCAGTAACTAGTTACAGTTACTAGTTACTTTATTTCAAAAGTAACTCCGTTACTAACTCAGTTACTTACACCAAAAAGTAATGCGTTACTGTGAAAAGTAACTATTTAGTTACTTCTTTTTTTTTAAAGGCCTACTGAAACCCACTACTACCGACCACGCAGTCTGATAGTTTATATATCAATGATGAAATCTTAACATTGCAACACATGCCAATACGGCCGGGTTAACTTATAAAGTGCAATTTTAAATTTCCCGCGAAACTTCCGGTTGAAAACGTCTATGTATGATGACGTATGCGCGTGACGTCAATGGTTGAAACGAAAGTATTCGGACACATTGTATCTCAATACAAACAGCTCTGTTTTCATCGCAAAATTCCACAGTATTCTGGACATCTGTGTTGATGAATCTTTTGCAATTTGTTTAATGAACAATGGAGACTGCAAAGAAGAAAGCTGTAGGTGGGATCGGTGTATTAGCAGGTGGCTGCAGCAACACAACCAGGAGGACTTTGAGGATAGCAGACGCGCTATCCGACGCTAGCCGCCAACCGCATCGATGATCGGGTGAAGTCCTTCGTCACGCCGTCGATCGCTGGAACGCAGGTGAGCACGGGTGTTGATGAGGTGGAGAGATAATGTTTTTATCATAGCTCTGACGAGGTCCCGTAGCTAAGTTAACTTCAGTGGCGTCGTTAGCAAAAGCATTGCTAGGCTTCGACAGGCGGCACAGCATTAACCGTGTGGTTACATGTCCAGTGTTTGGTTCGGTGTCTCCTGATAGTAGAAGTAATAGTAGTATTGTTGATCTGCTGTCTATCCTTCCAGTCAGGGGCTTATTACTTTTGTTTCTATCTGCCTTTAAGCACGATGCTGTCACGTTAGCTCCGTAACTAAAGTGCTTCACCGATGTATTGTCGTGGAGATAAAAGTCACTGTGAATGTCCATTTCGCGTTCTCGACTCTCATTTTCAAGAGGATATAGTACCCGAGGTGGCTTAAAATACAAATCCGTGATCCACAATAGAAAAAGGAGAGAGTGTGGAATCCAATGAGCCCTTGTACCTAAGTTACGGTCAGAGCGAAAAAAAGATACGTCCTGCACTGCACTCTAGTCCTTCACTCTCACGTTCCTCATCCACGAATCTTTCATCCTGGCTCAAATTAATGGGGTAATCGTCGCTTTCTCGGTCCGAATCGCTCTCGCTGCTGGTGTAAACAATGGGGAAATGTGAGGAGCCTTTCAACCTGCGACGTCACGCTACTTCCGGTACAGGCAAGGCTTTTTTTATCAGCGACCAAAAGTTGCGAACTTTATCGTCGATGTTCTCTACTAAATCCTTTCAGCAAAAATATGGCAATATCGCGAAATTATCAAGTATGACACATAGAATGGATCTGCTATCCCTGTTTGAATAAAAATAAATCATTTCAGTAGGCCTTTAAGGCTCCCATTAATGCCCTTTTAGCCTTCATTTCAATACTGTTATTGCACTGGAGAATAATACAATCTGTTGATCAACTTGACATGTATTTGCATCACTGAACTCTGCTAAGCAATGGGGTCTACATACAACACACAAAGACAAAGATATGTTTCAAAGGGACAATTTATTTCAGGCCAGAACAAATTGACAAAACTATTTTAAATAGCTGCATTATAACATACATAAGTAACAAACAGCATAATAACAACATAGCTGTAACCCTGGCTTCACCTAAGGAAGGCACACGTGACATACACAAAGCCTAACCACGCAGATTTGAATTGTTGTTTTGGGCAGTAGACGGGATCTTTGATCCAAGACACAACTTACATTTAACTAAAATGTTCTTTACTTTGTGCTCGACAAAAGAAAAGAAGTGAGAATATCTCCATGTTAAGACACTCGACTGCGGCTCTGTTGTTAGTAAACACAGACATGACCCCCCGCTTCCCTCCCCTCCCCACACCCACACCCACACCCAGACACACACAGAGCGCACCTCCGGCTTGTGACACAAGAACATTCAGAAGGACGACACTGCAACTCTCCAATAAAACACACTCAGATCTTCTGTTTCTAGCCGATACTACATCAAAAATAACGTAAAATAACGCAGTAACGCATCATGTAGTAACGGTAACTGAGTTACTGAATATAAAAAATAACGCGTTAGATTACTAGTTACCGCCGAAACTAACGGCGTTACAGTAACGCGTTACAGTAAACACATTTTTTACACTGCTCTGGACTAGTTCCTCCATCCTTGGGAACCAAACTCCATTCCCTTTCCTTCAGTGTACAGGAGGTGGTGTGTGTGCATTATGACCTTATTTACAAAAACATTGTTGTCATTTATCATACTCATTTTGCTGTACTTGAATTTGCATTTCATTAACCACTAGAAAACATCTATTTTTATATGGAGCATTACCTGCAAACAGTTCGCACTTTTAAAAATCAATAAAGCTGTTTACGCAAAAGCTAAACAACTACGTGCGGAACCGTGATTATGCCGTAACTTTACACCACTGCTATCTCGGTATTTACATGTTAGATAGGCGTTCTATTGACTATAGTGTAATTCCATAAAACAGGGGCATTAATAACGTTACATGGGAAAATCTAAAGAAACAATACAATGCAGGGGTGCACAAAAAAGATTTCCACATTCAAATCGCGATTCTTATTCATCCCAATCCTAAATCGATTCATAATTTAAAAAATACAAATAAAAAATAAGAATCACATTTTCAAAAAGACGTTTTAGGCCCTATGTGTCAAAGTCAAGGCCCGCAGGCCGGATCAATTATCTATGGCCCCCCGGGAGGATATTTGATTAGTATTAGAACCGGCCCGCAGGCCACAGCCGCCTGCTGCTGTTTTGCACGCACCAATACGCCATCAGTGTTGGAGCTAGACATTTTCAAAATGGGGTCCCAGGGACCTCTTCAAGTCATACAAATGGGGTCCCACAGTAAAATTTTTGGGGTCCCACTTTTTTGTAACCGTTTTGAAAACAAATAATTAATGTATGCATCATCCTGTTCCATCTCACATTCTATATTGTGTTTTGGAAAAAGGTTGTCATAAACGTTACTTAATTCATTAAAAAAATAATACAAAAGAAAACAAATTATTATGCATATTCATTCACTTTGTTCTTTCCTTCATGGATCTAAACTTTACCGCTGCCGGTAGTTTTTTCCATATTTTTATTGTAATATTTTCAGAATGTGTTTGTTCTATTTTTGGCCAAAGTAAGACAAAGAAAACAATCTGAAGTTGTCTTTATTTTTTAGTTTTAATGCCAAAGTCCAGCCCGAGTGTGCACAGATTTTCCTCCATGCGGCCCCGGAGCTAACATTAGTTTGACACCCCTGTTTTAGGCCATGTCCAAGGAGACTTTCTAACCTGTAAAGTTTTATTTAATTACAATACTAAATATTACATTGTGCAAACCGGTTTGGATCGAGGATCTTGTTAAACCAAGAATGCATTCTTAATCGAATCGTCACCCCAATAATCGGAATTGAATTCAATCGCCAAAAAATTCCCATCCCTAACACAATGTATTAATAGGCACCATAAATAACCATTGTTGAAATTCAAATGAGGAATACACTCAAGCAGGGGTTTAATATATTGTTGCAAACAGCTACAAGCACAATGTCCAACCTAAAAATCTCATTAAATGTTGTATAAAGAACTTCTTTAAAATAAGATAAGCCACTCAGTTCTACAGTAGATTCCAGCCGTCACCTGCATATCTAATTTAATTAAACGCTATCTCCTCTTCTGACTCGTCCCCGTAATCAGCGCGGTTGAAAGCCCTGTGACAGCGACATCTATGAAGCCCGTCCACATAATTGATAACATCTTCTTGCTTGACCTTTGAATTTTAAAGGTCGCGGCTAATTGCCACACGCCTGGTAAAGAACACACCCCGCTAAATTCCTTAATTGCGGCCCGGCGATGCATTTTCACTGGCTGCGCGGGTATAACAAAATCTGCGATGGTAATTATCATCTGTCAAAAGCAATTAGGTGAGCGGAGATGTGCCGTTTCCTGGCTTATGGCACGCAGGGTAGTGGAGCAAAAATATCGCTTTAGTCGCTCTGTGATTTACTTCTATCGTATAAAGCTCAAAAGACTGACAGTGCCACAATTTCTTCTAATTCTCTGTTTTTGGGGGGCAATTATTCACATGCCGCAGAGCAAAGTAGACCCTTGAGAGGCCTGGAGCATCACTAAGCGCTGCTGTTGATGCGTCTAATCCAGCAGCGCTGTGCAGGTTTTCAATAGTATCTTTTCTTGGGTAGCTAAGGCAACCGAGCACTGATAGAATGCGGGAATACAGTTTTTTTTTAAACACAGCCCGGTGACACTCCACTCCGCCCCCAGCTGTACACACTCCATTAGCAAAGGATAAAAACACAAGGCAGGATATGCCAGTAAACAAAGACAGACAAAAGAGTTGATTTGATAAACATCAGCGCGTCCTTTTGTCTGCTTCTGTGCGAGGCAAACAATCAACTAAGCTCTCGTGATACATTCTGCGTTGAGTAATGCCGTTTGCATTGAATGAGAAAATTGAATTCCACTGCCGCGTCTTTGATTTGTCAATACTGCATGGTTTTTCCAGGTGGCGCTCTTCAAATAAAAGAGTAAACATGAAGATTAGGTGCAGAGAAACTCAGAGAAAATGGCGGTAACCTTGAACTAAATTATGGACAAAAACTCAACTTTCACATCTAAAGTTTAGTTTGACTTGTTTCTCTTCTCTTTTTTTTTGCCATTACAAGGGTTACTACATAACATGTAAGACAAAGAAGCCTAAAAAACAAGGTGTAACACTATACAAGTGTTTATTATAGAAAGACTATAATAAAAGTGTCAACTGTAATAGGGGCGGTATGGCATAGTGGGTAGAGCAACCGTGCCAGAAACCTGAGGGTTGCAGGTTCGCTCCCCGCCTCTTACCATCCAAAAATCGCTGCCGTTGTGTCCTTGGGCAGGACACTTCACCCTTGCCCCCGGTGCCGCTCACACCGGAGAATGAATGATGAATGAATGAGTTGTAAATATGAATGATGGGTTCTCACTTCTCTGTGAAGCGCTTTGAGTGTCTAGAAAAGCGCTATATAAATCTAATCCATTATTATTATTATTATTATTAATAGGTAATTAAATTGTATATCTCTTTTTAAAAATATTTTGCATCCAAATATTGTTCTTTATTTTCTTACATAATTCATATTTTTCATTTTTGCATTTATTTAGCTGAATTTACCTGTATTATTGTATTTATTTCAGTTTTTGACAGAGGTGTGGACTCGAGTCACATGACTTGGACTCGAGTCAGACTCGAGTCATGAATTTGATGACTTTAGACTCGACTTGACAAAATGTAAAGAGACTTGCAACTCGACTTAGACTTTAACATCAATGACTTGTGACTTCACTTGGACTTGAGCCTTTTGACTTGGCATGACTTGCTACTTTCCCCAAAACCTAAAGCTTAAAAAGTTATTTGGGAGCGCTCCGTAGCTTTCATTTTGTACATGTCTGTCTATCAGCGTGTGTGCTGCGTGTCAGCGTGTGTGCTCTCAGTACAACAGCCAATCAAATTAGATCTACATTGTTTTCATCACACAGCATTCAGCCAATCAAATTGCAGGACAACCAATGAACAAGAGTTGTCAAACAACGCGCCAGTGAGAAAGATTTATACCAAAGTTGGTTTCGTTCGGGTATAAAAACTACGACTTGGTCAACAAAAAACGAATTGCCGTATGCAAATTACGCAGTTTGAATATTACAGACGGAGACGCAACAACTTCCAACTTCGTTCGACATTTGAAGTTGCACAAAGAAGGGTAAGTTTTGAATGTAAGATAACGTTTATTGGCTAAGTAACATGACTTTTATTTGCTGTGTAGTTAAATCAGTGAGGCTGTAAACTCACTGCTAACGTTATAACCATAGACATCTTATAAGTAGACGCAGCATCGAGGGCTACTGCCTACTGGCGCAGACGAGACGCGGGGCCGCCATCTTGGAGTGGTGATCCGCTCCACTCAGTGCAATTCATTTGGCAGGAGCAATGAACTGTCAGTGCATTTAATTCATTTTACCTCACTGAATACCACTCATTTTCACGCGCTTTTTTGTCATACGTGTAGCTATGATAAAGGACACATGTTTTATTATTCATAGTTTGCTTAACAGTAATATAATATTCATATATGCTATAAGTGACCAGACGTCCGAGATCAAAACTGGGAATATAAGCCCAGAGAAGGGGAAAAAAAACGGTCAGCTATTTTTAAGTTGAAGAAACAATATGATTACGTTATATATACATGCGTATATCCTACATAAACAATGTATGAATACATTAGATATCTATACATCTTAGACCGTATCTCTGTTGCTGCAGCAGCAGAGAGTTTATTCTGTCTTGACACTTTGTATTGATATTTTGTATTACATTCTTCCCTTAAATGATCATGTTTACAGTGATTGTTATATATGTATTTTGTATGTATTTCGCTTTGGATAAAAGCGTCTGCCAAATACTTGAACATATATAAACACCTGAAAGTCTTTATATCAGCTAAAACCACCAAT
Organism: Entelurus aequoreus; assembly: GCF_033978785.1. Taxonomy (NCBI): domain Eukaryota; kingdom Metazoa; phylum Chordata; class Actinopteri; order Syngnathiformes; family Syngnathidae; genus Entelurus; species Entelurus aequoreus. Next base: position 37,137,103 of record NC_084754.1, on the reverse strand, counting down.
CTGTTTCACTGGATTCAGAATAAAACCAAATGCTGTCTTACCCAACAATGTTAGTATTTGAATATTGTTACTTGAAGACTTATTCCTGGTTACAATTATACTGTTAAGAAAGTATTGTCTTATATTTTGCCTAAAATGAGAATGCACCATAATCAGTGGCGGCTGGTGAATTTTGTTTTAGGTGGGGCTGAAAGTTTGTAAACCAAACCCCTGTAGGGGCGTCATCCTCCCCCAGAAGATTTATTTGGGATTTTCACATACAAATATTGAAGATCTTTGCTCCTTCTCAACTCTGTGGTAATGTTATTTTCATAAAATACAACCAATAGTACCTATAGTACATTAATGTTAAATCTTACTTGTGAAAAGTAATCCCCCGATTCCTATTTTCAACAGTCCGCTCACTTGAGCAGGAAAACGCTGAACACCATCTTTGTTTTCTACCTGTCAACTGTCAGTTTAGGCTGCTCGCCGGCTCCTCATCACCACTTCAAGATGCAAATTGCTCGCGTCACAGCAACCAATACTGCGTCTACTTATAAGATATCTATGGTTATAACGTCATTGCAAACACGGCAATATGTTGCGTCCACTGAAGTTTGCTACCTTATTCATACTTTTTATCAAGTGATTTTTTTTAAGCAGGGTTGCATGAGGTACCATACTTAACGTTACGTTAGTCAATGTATCACACACAGTAACATAACGTTAGACGGCGGTCAGCAGCACCGCGTATTTTAGCCACCTACAAAAAGACAAACAGTCAAATAAAGGTCAGTTAAAATGTATACTATATTCAGAATATATTGCATAGGGCCCTGACATCTAAAAAGTACAACTCTGTTCATTGTTATGTTCATGTATTTGTTATGTTTTACATGTGTACGCACACATAAACACACATACAGTATGAGATGAGATCAATGAGATAAGGTAAGAACAGAATAGAAACTGCTGTGGAACTAGTTACAATGCAATATGCCATGGAAATACAATGTTAACACTTTTGTACAAATAAGTGAGGCTGCACTTGTTTTTACAAATGTGTTTATTCTGTAAAGGAATGAGTTAAATGTTTAAAATTGTTTAAACTATTAAAATGACTGGTTAATAGTGCTATTACGAATTGCAATGTCAGTACTATTTTTTTTCTTGCTATTTCAAATGCACTTGTTTTAATAAATAAATACAGCGTTTTAAAAGCATACACAATCTGTGTAAAAATATTAATCTGTGGTTAAAAGGACTTGAAAGGACTCGAAACTCAAAATGCAGGACTTGTGACTTGACTTGAGACTTTCCAGTCTTGACTTTGGACTTGACTCGGGACTTGCCTGTCTTGACTCGGGACTTGACTCGAGACTTGAGGGCAAAGACTTGAGACTTACTTGTGACTTGCAAAGCAATGACTTTGTCCCACCTCTGGTTTTTGAAAACAATTAATAATGCAATGGACAACTGACAATGTGCGATATGTAATGGGTGTTTACTTGTGGTACAGAATATGGTATTTGAATCAGTGAAATTATATTTATGTCTTAAAACTAAATGTTTATTTTGTGATGGTTGTAGTTTAGGGTTGTACGGTATACCGGTACTACTATAGTACCGTGATACTAATGAATCATATTCGGTACTAGACCGAAGTAAATTTGTGGTATCATCCAAAACTAATGTAAAGTATCCAACAACAGAAGAATAAGTGATTATTACATTTTAACAGAAGTGTAGATAGAACATGTTAAAACATAAAATAAGCAGGTATTAACAGTAAGTGAACAAGTGGATTAATAATCAATTTTTACAGTTTGTCCTTTATAATTTTGACAAAATAATAGGTAGATAAATGACACAATATGCTACTGCATATGTCAGAAGACTAATTAGGAGCCTTTGTTTGCTTACTTACTAATAAAATAAAAGTTGTCGTATGTTCACTATTTTATTTAAGGACAAAATTGCAGTAAAAAACATTTGTTTAATGTACCCTAAGATTTGTTGTTAAAATAAAGCCAATAATGCCATTTTTTGTGGTCCCCTTTATTTAGAAAAGTATCGAAATACATTTATATTGGTAAAAATATTGGTATCGGGACAACCCTATTGTAGTTTTATTTTTTATATTTGAATTACTTAGTGTTTAATTTATATTTAATAAATTTTTTATAGCTACAACACAACAAAAATTTTGTTTGCATTTTGTAATAAAATATATTTTTCCGTACACATGATTTTTGAATCGCGACAAGTAAGGGTGTAACGCAGGCCTGGGCATTCTGCGGCCCGCAGGCCACATCCGGCTCTTTGTGCGTCCCTGTCCGGCCCGCGTGAGGCCAATCATAAATTACAAAATACATTTTAAAAAGCATCTATGTCGAGTGTGCAATACAACGGTGCTGCTTTTGTTTTGAAAAGCGTTATTTGTATTACTTCCGTGTGGACGTATGCGCGTGCGTGATTGTGAGTGAATGTGAACAGCGGCAATCACAAATTACAAAATACATTTAAAAAAAAATCTATGTCGTGCGTGCAATACAACTGTGTTGCTTTTATTTTGAAAAGTGTTATTTATGGATGTATGTCCGGGTGTAACCTGTGCGTGAAGGTGCACAGCGACAACCGAGATGTCAGCTCACGCTAAAAAAAGAAAAGTTGATGACGAATGCCGTGTTTTCAACAAGACATGGACTGCCAAGTATTTCTTTACAGAAATTAAAGGTAAAGCCGTGTGCTTAATTTGTGGTACACCGGTTGCTGTGTTTAAAGAATATAATTTGAATCGTCACTACACGACGAAGCACGAGGAAAAATACCGGAATCTGTCCGATGAAGAGCACGCAAGGGAGGCTGATGCGTTGATGGTAAAACTGCAAACCCAACAAGGACTTTTTGCCAAATTTCACACCACCAGAGATGCAGCCATCAGGACAAGTTTTGTCATTTCTCACAAAATCGCCAGAAAAAGTAAGGCATTTTCTGACGGAGAGTTTATTAAGGAGTGCTTATTGGACTCTGTTGTGCTGATATGTCCGGAGAACAGGGGCGCATTTTAGAACGTGTCACTCTCCCGACGCACTGTAGCGAGGCGGGTTGAGACCATCGCTGGAAACTTGGAGCTTCAGCTGAAGAACAGAACGGCCGACTTTGACTGTTTTTCGCTGGCTTTGGATGAGAGCTGCGACGTACGTGACATCGCCCAGCTGCTCATCTTCTTACGAGGGATAACTGCAGACTTTCAAATCACGGAGGAGCTGGCAGCCACGCAGTCAATTAAAGAGGCAACCACAGGTAATGACTTGTTCACAGAGGTAAATGCGTGTTTGGACATGTTAGGACTGAAATGGGATAAGCTGGCAGGTGTGACAACAGATGGTTGTCCAAATCTGACAGGGAAAAATGTTGGACTTTTAAAGAGGAGGCAGGATAAAGTGACAGAAATTAACCCTGTGCAGAAATTGACATTTTTGCATTGTATTATACATCAGGAAGTGTTGCGTAAGACAGTGTTAAAAATAAAACCATCAAAAGCAATCTGCTTTTGTATAAAGTTAAGTTAGGTTAAATTAAATTATTATTATTATTATTAATTATTATTATTATTATTTATCTTACGGTATATAAAAAATAATATTGAGCAAAATTTAATTGAAATATTGTTGATGTGGCCCTCCAGCAGTGCTTGGGTTGCTCATGCGGCCCCCGGTAAAAATTAATTGCCCACCCCTGGTGTAACGGTACACAAAAATTTCGGTTCGGTACGTACCTCGGTTTAGAGGTCACGGTTCGGTTCATTTTCGGTACAGTAAGAAAACAACAACATATACATTTTTTGGTTATTTATTTACCAAATTTGTAAACAATGGCTTTGTCCTTTTAACATTGGGAACACTATAATAATTCTGCCCAAAAATAGAAATAGCTCTGTGTGTGATGGATGTAAGCCACCACTAGGCTGATCAGTGCAACAGCAGGCAGTCATGAATGCTAAGCATAACAATAACATACATATACACACAGGGTCCATTGCCAGGGTTAATGTGGTAAACATATATAAAATAAAAATTAAATAAGATAAGGCTCAGAATGGTTTCTTAACAAAACCTTTCTACATATAAAGTGCTTTTTTTGATTGATTGATTGAGACTTTTATTAGTAGATTGCACAGTACAGTACATATTCCGTACAATTGACCACTAAATGGTAACACCGCAATAAGTTTTTCAACTTGTTTAAGTCGGGGTCCACGTTAATCAACATTAAACTGCCTGAAGTTGTTGCTCAGATTAAATAAAATGACAAAACTTTTCTTCTACATATAAAAAGTGCAACATTGAACACTTTCAAGTCAACTCAGCCTCAGATTAACTTTTCTTTCCCCCCCCCAGCCTTTAACCCTGGTGACTTTGACTCAATCTTCATGTTTTTTTGCCAGAAAAATCAGTTTATCCACATTGTCTGCAGAAAGAGCAGACCTGCTTGCAGTTACAATGTCTCCAGGTAGTCTCTGGCTAACTTGGCAGTAAGAGGATATGTGGGCTCATTGTTCTTCCACCATAAAAGTGGGTCAAAATTTTGTTTTTAATGCAATATGGTCTTAAATCTGCTGCTATAAAAACACCAAAGGCATTTGTTATTGCTTTTGCCCTGTCTGACTCACCAAGGAGAGGCTGCTTGAATGCGGTGTTTGCACGACGCTCGTCTTTCTCTTCGTTGAAGCGATGTTCACTTGGGGGTGGTGACGCTTCAAATGGGTTAGCATGTTTGACGTGTTGTCAGAAGCATACCCTACCGCTGCTGAACAATGTCGGCAAACCTACGTCCTCCATTGTTGTATCGCACCGCGAAGCCGAAGTGTTCCCAAACGGGAGACCTTAACGAGGCAAGAGGGTCTTCCAGCTCTGGCTTTTACATGTTGTCGTAGCCCGGTCGCTGCTAGCATGCCGTGTGTTGTGCCTCGGTGTGCATTGTTTACACAACGTGCGGTACGCTACTTAATATGTCCATGTGGAAACTCGTTCGGTACACCTCCGAACCGAACCGAAACCCCCGTACCGAAACGGTTCAATACAAATACACGTACCGTTACACCCTTAGTGACAAGTGTATTTAGGTTTCCTTACACAAGCTAGTATTTTGAGTCATGTCCTCCTTCACATACTTATGTATTGTGATAGTATATCAAAAGAGGCTTTCTAATAATGTATCAAAGAGTGACATCTTTGGGGGAAAATGTTAATAACAATATATTGTGAGTTACTGCACACTCCAGCGATTCAGACATTTCCATTTAAATTACCACACACTTGCTTAACACGATACTTGACAATAAACTTCCTTGAATCCTTGAAGTGAATGAACACTCCAGCTTTTAATTAAAACTGAATGCCGCCACACAATGTTTTGAAATGCCTAAACTGTAAACATGCGTATAACACAAGGTGTGCAGACCCACCATGCACGTGCAGTTCCTGCAACCATCTGTCCAACCCTCGTCCTCTCTGTAGACCACCCCATTGACGCTGCAGGTCCTCTCACAGTAGCAGCCGTCCAGCCCATTCATCTTCTCCTCCGCCCTGGACAGCTGCTCAGACAGCCCACACACACACACACACACACAGACACACACACACAGACACACACACACACACACACACACGCACGCACACACACCCACACACACCCACACACACACAAAAGACAAAGAGAAGAAGTCAGCTTATTGATAAAAACACTGAATTAAACACAACTAAAGACTTTTAGTAATTGTCCAGATATGGCAAAAGGGTAGGATTAAATAACCTTTGTGGCTTCTTCCTATTATTTTTGTGTAAACACGTGACGTTCCACAATGTACTGCAGGCATGTCAGAAACAAAGAGAGTGTTACATGCTGTTTCCAATAATAACAACGTCAGGAAAAGCAGATCAAAATTTTAGGGTGAAGACAACCTTTGACTTTATGGATATAAATGTCATCCCTGGATGTCGGTTCCAGAATGTAATGAAATTCGCTGCAGGCATCCCCCACAATGAATAAAGGTGGCCTTGACCCCTGGCCTCTAATCAAATCGTGGCGTACAAAGTGTTTGGAAAACTTGACTCCAGGCGTCTGTAAAAAAGAGGAAGTGTAATGAAATGGTTTATTTGTTTCAGGCATGTTTGAAGAGGAACGGGTCTTTTGTTGTAAATTTTGCCCATCGTTCACAATCATGTAAGACATGACAGATTTTTATTTTTTTATGCATTCTAATAATTAAATTAACTCCCTTACAGTGGGAGCTCTTATTGCGCCCATGAAATCAGATAAAAAACCATTCAAAAAGAACCAAGAATACTCCATTTACATTTGGTGACTTGAATATTAACAAGTATTAGTGATATTGTTATTATAAGCGCTAACGCAGATTAACTTAATAGTGGCGACGTGATCACTTCCTGTGTGCCGATGTTTACATCATCAAGTGGTCTGCTGCCTCCTCGCTTCCCTGCTCCCTCTAAATGTCTTCTATATTATAAATCATGCCTCTCACCTGGAAAGTAGAAGGCTGAGAATATAATCCAACAAGTTGGGACCATTTGACAGCTATCTAGGACCTGGAACTGGTGAGGACGACACGAAAATTAAATTTTCAGCTAAATGGGAATATATGAACATCCTAGCAGTCGGCATCCTTTAGACAGCAGACATTGTACAGTAAGTGATGTTTTATTATGTTTGTTGGCTTTCATAAAATTATGAAGAAGAAAAAAAAGAGATGTCCGATAATATCGGACTGCCGATATTATCGGCCGATAAATGCTTTAAAATGTACCGTATTTTTCGGAGTATAAGTCGCTCCGGAGTATAAGTCGCACCTGCCGAAAATGCATAATAAAGAAGGAAAAAAACCTATATAAGTCGCACTGGAGTATAAGTCGCATTTTTTGGGGAAATGTATTTGATAAAACCCAACACCAAGAATAGACATTTCAAAGGCAATTTAAAATAAATAAAGAAAAGTGACCAACAGGCTGAATAAGTGTACGTTATATGACGCATAAATAACCAACTGAGAACGTGCCTGGTATGTTAACGTAACATATTATGGTAAGAGTCATTCAAATAACTATAACATATAGAACATGCTGTACGTTTACCAAACAATCTGTCACTCCTAATCGCTAAATCCCATGAAATCTTATACGTCTAGTCTCTTACGTGAATGAGCTAAATAATATTATTTGATACTTTACGGTAATGTGTTAATAATGAGTATAAGTCGCACCCCCCGGCCAAACTATGAAAAAAACTGCGATTTATAGTCCGAAAAATACGGTAATATCGGAAATTATCGGTATCGGTTTCAAAAAGTAAAATTTATGACTTTTTAAAACGCGCTGTATGGAGTGGTACACGGACGTAGGGAGAAGTACAGAGCAGTTGCGTCTCCCAGTCATACTTGCCAACCCTCCCGATTTTCCCGAGAGACTCCCGAATTTCAGTGCCCCTCCCGAAAATCTCCCGGGGCAACCATTCTCCCAAATTCCACCCAGACAACAATATTGGGGGCGTGCCTTAAAGGCACTGCATTTGCGTGTCGGCCCAGTCATATAAATCTACGGCTTTTCACACACACAAGTGAATGCACGCATACTTGGTCAACAGCCATACAGGTCACACTGAGGGTGGCCGTATAAACAACTTTAACACTGTTACAAATATGCGCCACACTGTGAACCCACACCAAACAAGAATGACGAACACATTTCGGGAGAACATCCGCACCGTAACACAACATAAACACAACAGAACAAATACCCAGAACCCCTTGCAGCACTAACTCTTCCGGGACGCTACAATATACACCCCCCGCTACCCCCTACAGCCCCCCCTCCAACCCCCCACCCCAACCCCGCCCACCTCAACCTCCTCATGCTCTCTCAGGGAGAGCATGTCCCAAATTCCATGCTGCTGTTTTGAGGCATGTTAAAAAAAATAATAAACTTTGTGACTTCAATAATAAATATGGCAGTGCCATGTTGGCATTTTTTTCTATAACTTCAGTTGATTTATTTTGGAAAACCTTGTTACATTGTTTAATGCATCCAGCGAGGCATCACAACAAAATTAGGCATAATAATGTGTTAATTCCACGACTGTATATATCGGCATCGGTTGATGTCGGAATCGGTAATTAAGAGTTGGACAATATCGGAATATCGGATATCGGCAAAAAAGCCATTATCGGACATCTCTAGTTGTGATGCATGTTTTTTAATTAATGCGCCACATATGCTTTAAAATGATCAAAATATGTAATTATTAAATGTTATTATGAATATTACTACATTACATATATACTTACATCATGCATTTAAAACACTAATGGAGGTGTTTGGATGTTTTTTTAGGTGCTCTACCGGCAGAATTGAACAGTTTCCATAGGCTTCATTATAAGATAGGATTTATTTAATATTTAATGCATAAAAATAAAAACAATCCATCCGTCGTCATGTATTTCATAATAGGCAAAATTCCCAAAAAAGGGCAGTTCCCCTTTAACAAGTTTACAAAAGGAACATTACATGGTTACACTTGCACTATCCAACATGGCCAAAAAAGAGTAGGAAGAAGCAGCTCTTATTTATTCCAACCCCTTCTCCATGTACCACTAGTTACTTAAATGTTATTTATAATGTAAATAAATACAAAAGACAATAAAATAAATAAAGATATTCAAAATGAATGAATAAATAATGAGAGAATAATGCCTCCGGCCGCAGCTGTTGCCACAGTGGGAGCATTTGAGAACAGTAATCACTGTTGGAAGCAAAAACAAGCAGCCTTACCGAGCTTACTGTGCATTACCTTACTGGAGGTTTTAGCAAGGATGTCTTGCAGCTCCATGATTTTCTGCACCAGTCCGTGGAAATCGTTGCAAGTCGGGCATGCTGCACAATGAGAGACAATAGTCATAGGTTTAGATCAGGGGTGTCAAACGTACGGCCCGTGGGCCGGATCAGGCCCCCGAACAGGTTCTATCTGGCCCGCGGAGTGAGTTTGCAAAATTTTTGAATGAAAGAAACTGCTGTTCTAAATGTGTCCACTAGATGTCGCAATAGAAATTCTTTGTATATTTGTAGATGATGCTACATATGTAAAAAACTAAAATAAAATAACCACATGATGTTAGTGCACCAGTCGAGGAAAAT
>NC_084754.1:37117912-37122912 GCF_033978785.1 Entelurus aequoreus | reverse complement strand
CTCTCGCACTGTTCACACCATGCTTTGATATCCTGGAACATCTTGGGCCAGTAAAAACGCTCCCTCATCAGTGCAAATGTGCGGTCCAACCCCAAATGGCCTGAATCATCATGGAGGGCCGTCTTAGCATACCTCTGTAGCTCCATGGGCAGCACCAACTGCTCAATAGACCCTCTTTGTCCATCATAAACTTTGCGGTAGAGGATGCCGTCCTTGACCACTAACCTCTTCCATTCCTTTAGGAGAATGCCCACCGGTGCACCTCCTTCCACACTATCGCTCCTCTTAGGTTTGGTGTTCAGAGACCGATGGTGCAGCACTGGTCCAACCACAGGGTCATCTCTTTGGCCAATCCTAACTTGCTGCTTTGCCATTGCAGGCAGTGAGTCTGTCCCAATACCATCATAGGACTCAGTTAGCGGTTCAGGATTGCCTGGCTGTGGTCCTTGAAGATAGTCTGTCTCAACCTGTGCTGTGTTTTCGACTACCTCATCCGAACTCAGAGACTTCCTCTCACTGTTGCTGGACTTGACCCGCTGTGGACATGTCTGCAAGGCTTGTGCGACCTCCCGACTGGATAGTCTGGACAAAGCATCGGCGTTGGCATTGCATTTCCCTTGACGGTATTGAATATCGAAGTCCAGCATTGACAGGTGGGACACCCAGCGCTGACCAGTCGCGTCCAATTTTGCCGTTGTCATCACATATTTCAGTGGATTGTTATCGGTGATGACAGAGAATTTGTGCCCATACAGGTGGTCATAAAACTTTTCTGTTGCCGCCCACTTGAGAGCTAAAAACTCTAACTTGTGGGCCGGGTAACGCGTTTCAGATGGATGCAACCCTCTACTGGCATATGCAAGGACACGCTCCTTCCCATCTTGAATCTGAGCAAGAACGGCACCCAGACCTTCCCCGGACGCATCAGTCTGCAACAAGAATGGTAGGTTGTAGTCTGGGTAGGCGAGGACTGGGGCGGTGGTAAGTCTCTGTTTCAGACCTTGGAATGCAGCCTCGCAATCTTCCGTCCAATGGAACTGGGGAGGTGGGTCAAAAGAAGTCTTGGCCCCCCTTTTCTTCTTTCTTGGGTCTCCCGAAGTGAGACGATATAGAGGCGCCACCAGCTTTGCATAACCTCCCACAAACCGCCTGTAGTAGCCTGTGAAGCCCAGGAACTGCTGTACCTCTTTGCGGTTAGTGGGGCGTTTCCAGTCAGTCACTGTATTTATCTTCTCCGGGTCTGTCCTGATACCCTCGGCTGACACCAGGTGCCCTAGGTACTGAACCTCCTTCTTCATCAAATGGCATTTGGAGGGCTTCAGCTTCAGCCCGTGTTCCCGTAGCCGATTGAACACCACTTGAAGCCTCTCCAGGTGTTCGTCAAAGGTTTTTGCAAAGACAATGATGTCGTCAAGGTAGATGAGCAGGTTGACGTAGTTTAGGTCTCCAAAACAACAGGTCATCAATCTCTGAAAAGTTGATGGGGCATTTTGTAACCCAAATGGCATTCTGTTAGCTTCGTACAGCCCCATGGGTGTGCTGAAAGCTGTTTTGTGCTTGTCTTGCTCTGCTACTTCAACCTGCCAGTACCCAGAGGTGAGGTCGAGGGTGGAGAAATACTTTGACTGCCCCAATGCTTCCAGTGCATCCTCTATCCTTGGCAACGGAAAAGCATCCCTCGTGCTGCACAGATTCAGCTTCCTGTAGTCCACACATATTCTCAGGGACCCATCCTTCTTAATTACCACCACCATCTGGGAAGCATAAGGGCTCTTGCTTGGACGAATTACGCCAGCCTCTTCCATCTCCGTGAGAGCCTTCTTGACGCCCTCCCACTGGGCAGGTGGTATTTTACGGTACGGGAGCCGAAATGGTTTTGGGTCTACCAGGGGTATTTCATGCTGGACAGTTGTTGTTTGTCCATAATCCAATGAGTGCTGGGAGAAGACATCACTGTTCTTCCCTACAAGCTCTTTGAGCCTAGAATGCTGCCCCTCATCATCTATGGCAGCACCACTGAAATCTACACAACATGATGCAAGGCCTTTATTACTGCTCACCCCTTGCTCATGCATTTGACATACACCCGTGCCAGGCACTCCCATCTTGGTGTTTTGACCCCTCCCCTGGCCCTTTTCCACTGTTTGCAGTACTTCCTGAATCAGAAAGACCTCTGCCAGCTGAGTGCTGGACCTAATAACAACTGTTCGTTCAGACAGGTTCATCACTCGGACCGGAACCTGCTGCTTGGTCACATTAGCCACGACTCTGCCAACAACAAGGCCCACTGGAAGCTTCAGAGAGGGCTTGGCTTCAATGAGGGCAGTATATGACTGTTTCTTGGGTCCCTTCATTACCTTGCAGTTCACAACAGTCTCACTGCCTGCAGGCACCAATACTTTCTCCCCATAATACCGAACAGGGCCCACTCTGCCGTCTAGACCACCAGTCCCCGTTTGCTCCATCTCCAGTAATGCAGAATGCCATTCTGGATGGGTATCTTTGATGCATTGGAGGAACTGCAGCCCATAAGTGTCTTGAAGGTGTTGTCTCGAGGCTCGTATGACATTTGTCCCCACCAGCAAAGGAACCATGGACCTGTACTCTGTTTCAGGGACAACAAAGGCTGGTACACTGGCATATTCTTTTCCAAAAACCTTCAACCGGACAAGCAGAACACCATGGTGAGGGACATCCTGGCCACCTGCCCCTTCCACTGGAATATTGGAAGGCTGCAGCTTCTGTTGGCACAATTCAGGGTGCCTACGCCAAAAGTCATATGTAATGCTGGTTATTTGTGATCCGGAGTCAATTAAAGTCCTACATATTTCACCATTGACCTCCACATCCCCCTCATTCCTGGGGCCCACCAGGGGTGTTCTCTTCTCCTCTCCTCGCTCTTCTGCTTGGGGACCTAAGTGTTTGCCCATGGTTTCCCCTTCTACCACAGGCTTTATGCGTTTAAAGAACATCCGGCCTGTGTCATGCCGTGTTGTGCTGTGTCCTCTGGGGAGACAGCCTGAGGATGCGGTAGGTTTGTGTTCAGGTTAATATTAGGCATTAGAGTTCTACATACTCTGGCCATATGTCCGGCCTTCCCACAACGATAGCACACCAGCATGGCAGCTTCCCTGTCATTCCTCACTGCTAACAGTGGTCTGGTTGGAGCAGGGGTTTGTAAGGAAACTAGTTTTGATTCTAGCTGTGCAAGCTTTTTGACCTGCTCCTCTTGGTTCAGAGTTAGCTTCTCTATCAGCCTAGTCAGTGTGGACAGCTCGGAGGAGGGTTTCACTGCATCAGTCATCTCTTTTGTCGCCCCTTGCTGTTCTCTGGCCGCCACGTGAACCTGGGTGAATGGTTTCTTTAATTTATGTTGAGGCTGAAACCTCCTTACCTCCCTTGCCAGACTTCGTAGTTCCTCTTGAAGTTCACGAAAACTCAGGAGCCTAGGTTTCAAGGGGGCAATCCTGAGGTACAGCCCTTCATCATTTAACCCCCTCAGGAACTGACGTGTGAGTTTGGCATCACGGTCTGGGTACGGTTGGCCCCCACACTGAGACTCCTCAACTGAACGGAGGGTTGCTTCTAGCGCAATAGCATAGGAGCACGCGGTTTCTTCAGGCCACTGGCTTCTCTCATAAAAGTCTGCCAAAGGATCCAGAGACCTTTGCATGTCTCCATATTCGGCTCTCAGCTCATCAAATGCTCTCTCTGGATGCTGTTCTTGGAGGGGGAGATTTAGAACCAGCCTCCTGGCCTCCCCGCTCAAGTGACGCACAATTGTTGCAAAACGGAGATGTGCTGGCAGCCCACCCGCTTCCAGAAGATACTGCATATCCCGTATCCAGTCTTCAATGAGGACTCTACAGTCAGGGCCTCCACTGAAGATCTGCACATTCCTCACTTGGTGTGTCTGGGTGAACCCAACAGGTGCAGGTTGCATTGTGCTATATCTGGCCTGTCCTGTGGTGGGAAACACAGCTTGGGGCACATGTTGGTAAGTGAGCATGGATGTCGATACGGCAGGACCTGGAGCAGGCGGGAGGGGGTTTGGTGGGTTATATGTGGCTGCTTGGGCGGTGTACCAATCAGGGGACCAGGCAGCATTGTTTATCCCAGTCCTAGGGGTGTGAGTGGTGGCTTGCAATTTAGGCTCCGAAATCTGCGGGAATTCATGCGGGCGGGTCGGGACTAGTGGGTAGGGATTGTTCGCTTGGGGTGCATACATATTGGGAGGTTGAGCCGCATACACTCTATCATGGGGGAGGTGTGGCTCGGTTAGTGGGGCGCACCTGACATCCTGTCCTGGGGTTTGGCTATTTGGGATGGGCAAGTGGGCAGCAGCACCATGGGCTATGGAGGCGGAGTCTAGCCATGTAATTGGGGCAGCATCATAAAGGTTGGATATGGGGGTACGTGTGGAGACTGGTGGGACTGACACAGAGGCCGGAGTGTACATTCCATCAGGTAGTTGCTGAGTCTGGAGTGGTGGGACATACCTGGCACTCTGTGTTTGTGGTATGGGTGGTGGAGCATGGCTAGTGGCCATCTGATCCGGTATTGCCATTGTGGGACTTTGAAAAAAGGGTGGGCGACATGGTACTGTAGCTGTTGGAGTCTGAATTGATCCTGGGACCTCATATCTATTATATATTGGGCAGAGTATGGGGGGTGACAGGGTTGGCACAGTTTTGACTTGATGGGGCTCCGTTTTGGGCCTAACAGCCTGTTGGGGGTCCATGTCATGTTTAGAGTCGGCCATCATGTGGACAATACCCTGAGGTGACACCCCTCCATCAGGACCATGGTCCACTATGCCAGCACGTCGATTTAAAGTCTGTCTCACTGTGGAGTGAACTTGTGTCGGTGGTCGACTAGGGGTACCTACGTGGGGACTTTGCATCTTCAGAATTCAAAAGTGTTGCAGGCTTAGATAACTTTGGTGCATGTACTGAGGTAAGTATTGTGTGTGTGAGAGAGAGTGTATGTGTTTGTGGTGG